>NC_079455.1:29137335-29429835 GCF_903798145.1 Danio aesculapii | reverse complement strand
GGACAATTTAGCCTTCCCAATTCACCTGTACCGCATGTCTTTGGACTGTGGGGGAAACCGGAGCACCCGGAGGAAACCCACGCAAACACAGGGAGAACATGCAAACTCCACACAGAAATGCCAACTGACCCAGCCGAGGCTCGAACCAGCAACCTTATTGTTGTGAGGCGACAGCACTACCTACTGCGCCACTGCGTCGCCCGTGACCGTTTTTGTTGAGTAAATTAGTTTTTTATGTTGATCTAAGATTGTTTTATTTTTTGGTGTTTTTGATTTTCTGATGTTTTTTAGTTGGTTTGATTGTTTAGGTTTATTTTGTTTTGTTTGGTGGTTTGTTTTGTTTGAAAGCTTTGGCGATTTGTTTTGTTTGGTGGTTTGTTTTGTTTTAAAGCTTTGGCGATTTGTTTTGTTTGGTGGTTTGTTTGTTTTTAAAACTTTGGCGATTTGTTTTGTTTGGTGTTTTTTTAGATTTGTTTTTGGTTGATCTAAGATTGTTTTATTTTTTTGGCGTTTTTTATTTTTGTGATGTTTTTTTTGTTTAGTTTGTTTGATTGTGTAGGTTTATTTTGTTTTGTGCATCCTTTGGCAAATTGTTTTGTTTGGTGGTTTGTTTTGTTTTAAGACTTTGGTGACTGGTCTCTGTAGTGATTTAGTTTTGTTTGGTGAACTATTCAACTGTTTCAATTGTTTGTTGCATTACCTGATTTTTGTTTTGAATCGACTGAATTCTGCTGTGAAATGACTTTTAGTACTTAATTATTTTTTTTAATTAATCCTTAGAAAGTTTATTTCAAAGCTTTTGAATTGTTTCTAGGTTTATGCTTAAAATGTATTTTTTATATGAACAGCTAAAAAAATATTAAACAGCCCAGTTTCAATGATCACTGATTAAATATTTAGTTTAATAACACGAGAAAATAATTACATATTTTTTACTGTTTACACAAAGACTGTATTCTAAAACTATATATGTTATTGTGATTGATGTTATGCTTCTCCAGGTAACACCTCCATTTCATTTTAAAAGGAAAACGTAATGTATTTTCTTAAAAAACTACAAGCCATTTTATACTCCTTTTTGGGTACACTTCAAGCCCACACCGCAGTGCAAGTTCCCACATTTCCCTCCAGTATCAAATCTAGTTAATTAAATCCACACAAAATTATTATGCTCCCTCTTTCTAGGTGACATTTGTCTAGACAATTGTTTTTCTTCACTAGCCCATCAGATGGCGCCTGCTTTCAGTCTGGAGGCTGTTCGGGCTGCAGTGGTAAGTCACAGATGTTGCCTGTCCCGTCCTTTTGTTTTCCCCCCATTGAGTAGAGAGACCTCAGCTGTTAAAGGAGATTCTTCATTATGGCCTCAATGTTCTTTAGAAAATCATTTCCATTAAAACATTTTTTTCAAAGGAAGGTACTAAAGCGAAGGTTAAATGAAGTTGAACAACGCACAGTCTTGTCAGGCGTTTCCGCGAGCTTCTCAATGACAGATCACAGGCCTCCATCCTGAAGACTACAGCTGACTCCAGTAGAGGCGGTGGATGGGGAGCACATTCAGAAGGCAGATGTCTCCATATGTTGCAGGTTTACATGTTTGTTTGTTTGTTTGTTTGTATTAATGTAAAGACCAGAAATACAGGGAGAGAATAATAGAATGCATAAATCACCTCCGGTGTTTACTGATTTGTCACAAACAATAATGACGATTTAATGGAATTAAGTTAATAATAATAATAATAATAATAATAATAATAATAATAATAATCACGTATTTTGGTACAATACTCACTTTAACATACGATATGACTTTTAGCTCAGTGTACTCCACATGTGATATAAGCCATTTGTTAATAGTGAGATTGTTACTTAATCAATCAGTGCTTCTATACTTATTGTAAACAAAAGTCTCCATATATAGTCAGTACTCAATATTGGCACATTTTTTGTTTCCAGGATGTTAAAAACACTTGCATATCATTACATACAAACTTATTAGATTAATAAATTAGTGACTGGCTTGTTGGTTATTGGATTTTAGAAGATGTTGAAGCGCAAACTCTTGGGTCAATTTGATACCCACAAACAAGGTTTGATTATAGTTATTTGTATTGATTACATCTGAACAACCACAATTTTACTACAAATTCCGTGGTTAAACTATGGTTAGTTTAGGAAAACCGTGATTAGACTGTGGTAACTACAAAAACAACATTGTAAAAACTTAAAATTGTAAACTTAAATAGAGTCAAATGCTGTATTTGGCTTAAATTGACTTAACTCAAAATAAGCTGTGTATCAAGTTGCCTTACAATTTTAAGTTGAGTCAACTTTTTTATATTAAAGGTTTTCTTGGTTGATTTGTAGTAAATCATGGTTAAAGTTATAGTTCCCCCAAAAATGAAAATTATCTAAATTTTTACTCTCCCTAATGTGGTTTTAAATATTTTATGAGTTTCTTTCTACTGCTGAACACAAAAGATATTTTGAAGAATATGAAGCTGGTACTACCTCCATAGTACTTCCTAGTAGGGTAAAAAATACTATAGGAGCCATTGAGGTTTTAAAACCTTGCCTTTTGCAAACCACGGTATATCTTGAAAACAGTTATCATCCCATGCCTAGTGCTAAACAAATGAAACTCAAACAGGTTTTGAACAAGTGAAGAGTGAGTAAATGATGGCAGAATTGTCATCTTTGTGTGAACTATCCCTTTAAGGCTACACAGCAGAGCAGTAGGGATAATACCTTTCTACTCTGAAACGTGTGGTTGTAATATTCGATTCGTTGAACCTCCAAGCCCAATTACGCCTCAGATATTTGATTAGACCAAAACGTGTTATGACAACCATAGATTCATCAGCACGCAGGTATGCTGAGTGTTCATCGAAATGTTTAATGAACCAATTCATCAGTTAATGAATGAACCAAATATGTTACAAATGGAGCAGTTGTAAGACAGAAAAGAAAACATGTGAACAAACCGAGCCCTGGTATCTTGGAAAAGAAAGAAGCCGAAGCCAACAGAAGGATGAAAATAGATTTGCCTTTAAGTACTAGCTCACTTCTGACCATCAGATGCGGTTGCTAATGAGTAAGTCAAAGCAGTAGAAAAACCCCTCAGACAAACATCTTGATTGTGATGTAATCATAATAAACCTTTGTAAACGCACTCAAACCAATGTGACCGGTCAAGGTGACCACTGACAATACACATCCTTTGATAGCAGAACCTAAACTGCAAGAGAGAGAGTGCATGATGTCAGTCCATCTCTCAGGTTTATGGTCCAAATATTGGTGTGTTCTGGTCCATGAACAGCCAATAAGCCCTCCCTTGGTAGACCACTAAGGTAGACTGGTTAGGTTGGAATGCCCTCTGTGTCCATAGAGTCTTATTGTCTCTGTCCTACCAAACAGTGTTCTCCCCCATCTCTTGACCAGGATGGGACATTGGGCCGCTGTAACTGGTGTTGTTGGCCAGGGGGTAGGGTGGACTCCCTGTGAATCCACCTTCCCCCTGTGGATTGGAATGGAGAGGTCCAGTCATGCCTGGTTCGGGACTAGGGGTGTCTGCATGGGATATCATGTCCGTGAACCTTTGGTCGTCTGAGGGGTGGTGAGCAGAGACCGGGCCGCCCTCCAGGGCTCCTGAACTCGAGCTGAGAAGGTAAGGGGATTCAGCTGGAGACTGTGCCTGTGAGGAAGGGGGTCCATGAGGGAAGAAATCGTAGTTGACCACTGGGCCGTAATAGTCACCTTGGTATTCTGTGGGGAGAAAATGCTTTAATGAATAAAAATGGTCTTATGAAAGAGGATGTAAATAAAGGTAGAAATCAGAGAAGAGTTTGTTCATTTTTACTGGCGTATTCATAGTCGATCTCCGTCATACCTTTGTGAATGGCCTATATAATTAGTGCTACAGAAAGTCATTAACATTCCTCCCCAATTCCATTATTTTTTTCCTGGAGTTGTGATACTTTAATGTGCTAATCAATCATTAAAAGACATTTTACCGTAAAGAAACGCCACTTGCTCGCTGAGTGATAGATAGGCGAATCATCAATGGCAAATCTCCAGAGATCAGTTTGTATATCCATATTTTCATATACGGAAAGCTTTTGCTTTTTAAATGTGCCCTCTTCAGGGGGTTTGAATATGAATTTTTGTAATTAATTATAGAATAGTCTGTGTTTACACTTTTGGATTTACTGTCTGCTATTCATACTCAACATGTGAATGCTGGCAACCTGTTATGCCTGCTTGTGCAAATGTTGTTTCGCATTTATTTAGCATCCCAAATTTCAGGTTTGGTGAACTGCTCTGGGAGGGCAAATCGTGTGAAGATGTGTGACTAGTAGAAGATTGATACACCACATCATGACCTTAGCTGAATTAGTAATATGCAAATTTGAAAACGGAGTAGATATGATGTAAATGTAAAATGCTTTTTTATTTTTATTTTGAATGATTTGATTTTGAATTTAGTCAGTCAAAAAGAAGACAGTTCAGTGACATCCTATAACAATCATTGCTCAAAGTCTAGGCATTATTCTGATTAAGGTTTTTGCATTAAAAATGACTAGTTGACCTTACCTTAAAACATTTAGGAAAACTGTTGCTTTTAAAGCGATTAGTTGACTTTACTTTAAAAGATTGAGGAAAACTGTTGCTTTTAAAGCGATTAGTTGACTTCTTTAAAAGATTGAGGAAAACTGTTGCTTTTAAAGCGATTAGTTGACTTTACTTTAAAAGATTGAGGAAAACTGTTGCTTTTAAAGTGATTAGTTGACTTTACTTCTGCTTGACATTGGACAAAATCCGACATTGCGATGTTTAGTTTGTCTGCAATACATATTGCGATATGAATCTAATTTCAGGACAGCACAGAAATTCAATAATAATATGCAAAATACCACTGTATATTGTACTCTCCATTTTATAAGTAATTAAATGCAATTAATTTAGGTTTATATACTATTCTATACTCTCAAATTAAGTTTGCTTAAATATTACACAGTTACAGGTCTTAAAAACACATTCAAATTAAAATCTCTCTCTATCTTTAGGTTGAACTTTGTGATGACCCCATAAATTACATGTTTTGAAACTGATCAACTATAATTCAAACTTGAGATTGCTGATCCTGCGATGTGACTATTGCTTGTTCACATATTGCAATATTGATGCTGAAACTATATATAATGCAGCCCTACTTGCAGAGATTAGTTATTATGTCAGATATTTGGTATGCGTTTAAAAAAAAAAACTAATGGAAGTGACCATGTTAGAATTCCACACAACAGCTATACAATTCAGATTTCTCTGGACTTGCGATAGAGATGCAATGTCCAACTATCCAGTGACCTCTAATGTGTTTTAATTCTCACAGCTCTGCAATAAAGAGATCATCCAACCTTCTGAAGCATCCTTCTTACTGCAAGAGAAACTGCTTTGTGCTTTTAAGGTAAGGGAAAAGCCCTGAAGATACAGTGTATGTGTTTGAAGGACTAAACACATTACTCTTTATTAATGTGTTGTGAAAATATGCTTCTTGTTTATGTACCTCCGTAGTAGCTGTATCCTCCAGGGCCCATTATGTCGGGGTCCTCTAGTCTTCCTCCGAGAGGCCTCATTCTTCGTGGTCCCCTGAAGAAAGCGTGCCGTCGAGCACCGAGAGCACTGAGCTGCTTCATTCTACGTTCTTTAGACCGCCGATTTTGAAACCACACCTATGAAGGAAAGCCACAATTATACACTGTGTAACTGCCATACAGAGGTATGTGAGTACTTGTACTCTTCATGTTTACATTTAGAAGGTGGTTTACATTGCAGAAGCAGTTTTCTGCTGATTTCCAGGTAATTAATTACACATTGTACAATAGTTAGACATAATCTGGGCTTGATATTAAAGCAGAGGTTTTCAATCTGTTAGATGTCACAGACCACCATGTATGATCATCCCTGCACAAAGGCCCAAAAATTGTCAAAGTGTCCTGTGTATATACAGTTTAAGTCAGAATTATTATTATTATTATATATTTTTTTTATATTTCCCAAATGATGTTTAACAGAGCATGGAAATTTTCACAGTATGTCTGATAATATTTTTTCTTCTGGAGAAAGTCTTATTTGTTTTATTTCGGCTAGAATAAAAGCAGTTTTTAATTTTTTAAAACCCATTTTAAGGTCAATTATTAGCCTCTTAAAGCTATATTTTATTTCGATAGTCGACAGAACAAACCATCGTTATACAATAACTTGCCCAATTACCCTAACCTGCCTAGTTAACCTAATTAACCTAGTTAAGTCTTTAAATGTCACTTTAAGCTGTATAGAAGTGTCTTGAAAAATATCTAGTAAAATATTTTTATTGTCATCATGGCAAAGATAAAATTAATCAGTTATTGGAAATGAGTTATTAAAACTATTATGTTTAGAAATGTGTTGAAAAAAAATCTTCTTTCCGTTAAAAAGAAATTGGGAAAAAAAAAAACAGGGGGGGCTAAGAATTCAGGGGGGCTAAGAATTCTGAATCCAACTGTATATATATATATATATATATATATATATATATATATATATATATATATATATATATATAATGAAAATTAACTGATCAAATTATGCAACACGCATACATTGAAACCAACCCAAGATCAAGTTAAACCAAGCCAATCAGGTTAAATATAATTTTTTTATCTAATTCAGAAATATTCAGTTTAATTTAATAATATTTTTTCTGTTTTAATAAAAAAATATATTTTAATATTGTTTTAAATTATTTATTTGATACTTGTTAAATATATTTTGATTTAATTTATTTTGTATAATACTGTGTTTGTTTGTCTCAATACAATATTTATTTACATATTTTAAAATAATTTGATAATGATTCATGCATTTAAATGTTTTTTCAAATGATTTTCTCAAATCATTGCCATTGCCCCTAAAGTACTCCCTTATGACCCCTGGGGTCCCCAGACCCCTTAGGTTAACCCTTTATAGGGCATTCATTGAAATCCTCACTGGAAAAACCCAGGAAAGTTACTGGGGTTTATTACAAGTCTTTTGAATATTTTTTGTGTCTTAAAAAATATTATATTGTAGTCAGTGTTAATGAAGTAACCATATATGGTTCCTAAAAGCTAAATAGGAACTGAATAAGAACTATTTTTGTCCATACAGTGAAATTCAGTTCAAACAATTGCTGGAATTTTTTTGTTCATACAAAAGAGTATACATCCAAAGAAAACCAGCTGGTGATGTACAATCAACAACGCCGCTTTTGATATAATGGTACTGGCAACACATCTGCTCTAAGATACACATAAACAACTTAAACAGGAAAACTTACACAGTAAGTGTTTCTCTGGTCAGTTTTCATCTGAAACATCGCCACATTGATTTTAATGTCATTATATACTGTAAGTTAGAAACTGATCAAATTAACTAAATATGATGAGAATGAAATATTTACCAGAGCTAACCATGAAAGTTTTCCACCAAACCTTGTCTAAAGCTATCGGAAGAATAAACAAATAAACATATAATCTCTGATCATGTTTATCCTACAGCTCAAACTGTTAAAAAAGAGCTAACACATAATCATTTATCAACCTCGGATTATTAAACCTTGTCGAGGTACAAGGCAATAGATTCCTATGATATATAAAAATGAATATGCTGTGATAATTTCACCAGTCCCTCATCTTTGTTCATAGACACACATAATTTGTGAGTCGATGCGGTACTGACAAATATCATTTGATCACGACACGGCCAGTTCATAACAAACAGACCTGATATACCAGAGTGTGACAGATACAATATCAGACTCATCACCGCAGAACATTATTTCAATCTTTCACTACGACCAAGATAATCTGACACACCACTGTGCTGGTGGAACTCAGATATAACATTTTATTCAAAGGAATCACAAGCAAACACCACGAGGGCCCTGTTTTTCACACCGCTGTCATACAAGCAGCTGGAACAAAGAGAAGATGATGATATGAAAAATCTGACATAAGGTGATATTGTTATGCATGATGGTACAATGTAACACATTCATGCCTGAATCTGCATTGCCACCGCGTAATATATGCTAACAACGGTTGAAGGCACAATCCTGCCTCCACGAAAAGAGAAAAAGAGCGAGAGACTGACTATACCAAGAGTGTTAGAGAGACAAAACATGTTCTCTACCTAAAACCACTTAAGCATTCCTCTCCATGCTCAGCAAAGGCAACACCTGCTTATTGAGAACAATCGGCTAACTGTTTGGTACATTTTTATGGAAATGTTTTGCCTCCTCCTGAGTGAGCGTTGCTTAGGGATTACACACACATGCTGCTGAACCGGCATGGCTCCGGAGGGCTCCCCGCGCAGAGCGCAATCCACATTTAACACATAACAAATGAACGGGGACGTGTGGCAAAGGCCGTCTCCATTTTGGCTCAGAAACAAAGCACTCAGCCTTGCTGAGATTCAGAGAGGGTTGCGATTTTTCTTGATGACGACACAGACATGTGAAGATGAGCTGCGTGCTTGAGTTCACACACAGAAGTTTAGTCACTAGAGATCATGAATCATGAACTTCATTTAGGTACTGAAGACATTGGGCTTTTTAAGAAGCTGATAAAAGAAAATCCTAATTAAATATTTGTTATTTTGATATGAACCTCATGCTCTTATATTTATTTTTATTAAATACATGTAAAAGGTGCCGTGTTTTTGCTAAATTAAGTAACCATTTAATCGAAAAAGCTTTTATTTTTTTGTATTATGTTACATATCTCTTATATATCTTATACAGTGCTCAGCATAAATGACTACACTCCATTTTGAAATGAATATTTTTATCTATTTCTCAGTGAATATAGACAGTGTGTTTTGGTGCATTTAAACAAAACAGATTTATTAAACAGATATATTTATTGAAAATATATTTTAGTCACCAAACAAATTTAGAAATTGAAAGATAATACAGTTAAATTCAAACAAAATGTTGCAAAAAAATTCCAAACTACAAAATTTGTTAAACTTGTTTTGCTTCTTTTGATTTTTCCTCTTTTTTAAGTTTGTATTTAATATTTTTTTATAACATATAAATTTGGTTGTACGAGTTTTTGGACCGTTATCGTAAGTTATTTTGTTAGATAAGCTCCAGATTTGGCTTCAGTACTGATTAATCTAATGTATATGCACACATATACTATTGTATAGCTTCCTATTAAAATTATGAATTTAAAAGAGAGATTTGTGTGGCGTGTACTTATATATGCTGAGCACTGAATATATGAGATTTCCATCCAGATTTCTAATAAAAATGTTGTCATTTAGAACTGTATTTATTTTTGCAGAAAATGACAATTGGCTATTGGTAATTCTTTTCATTTTTTTTGTCACTCAAACTCGCATTGTTTCACTGAATTTTCCTTTTTAAAACTATTTTTAACTTAAGATATTGATATTGTGTTGTCTAAAAATTAAGATAAACATGACATCATGCCATCTTTTTTAGATTTTGTCAAAAATATTAGTTATACATTCAGGAGAAATGTCATCAGCAGTTTCAAGCAATATACAAACCAAAATTACTGCAGCTGTGGCAAAATGTATGACCACTTCTCAGTTTCTCTGGATCTATGATTTATAGTTGTTTGTTTGAGCAAACTGTATTAAATTTCGAATAATTAAACTTTTTACTGACAAATGAGCAAAATCTAATATAGTGGAAAAGTAAATGAGCATGTTGGGCATATATATATATATATATATATATATATATATATATATATATATATATATATATATATATATATATATATATATATATATATATATATATATATATATATATATATATATATACATACATACAGTCTATAAGTAAGTCATCAAATAATTATTGTTCTACATTTGTCTGATTATTAGTATAATATAGTATTAATAAATGGCAGTTGTCTTCAGTAAACCACAGTAAAAATGTAGAATTTTAATGTGCACGTATATTTATATGCACACATAGATTCAATTTTACTTCGTAAATCGTTTGAGTAATTTATAAACCAAGTTATTTTCAGTGGAAACGGTTGTCTTTAATTGCTATCAGAACAGACTCTTTTTCACCTTCATGTTTCTCAGCAGGAGTTGACAAGGCTATCATCTTTCTTTTTTTTGATCAGGTCCTGCTACCTGATACGAATCCATTATCGACTTAAATTAGCTGCTTTACAACTGTGACAATTGCAACCTATATTTGTATTTTTTCATGTTTTAAAAGACACCATATACTACATATGTTACACACACAAAGTTGATATAGTACATATACTATTAGGGGCACAACTCTACTCTACTGGGGACAAGGAGGGATATGTTCCCCCACATTTCAAAATCCCACCCATGTCCCACCTCCACTGTTCATTGCCGTGGATGGACAGAGAGAGTTTGGGTGTGTTGATACACACATCCGCATTCAATAACTTCATGTGGATACTCTAAAAATAACTGAAAGTTTTAATGAGCAGGTAATTGCAGTTGAAACAACTGTTCCGGATAGAGATGAAAAGCAATAGATGACTTTAATGTCATGGATGAAAGAAAGATGTGAGATGAATTAACAATTAATAAAATAATGCTCATCATTTTCATACAATTTGCCTCCACCGAAGTGTACTGCAGTTGATATTACAAAATAGTGATTCAGCACGCAGTTCCTACAGTGTTTTTTTTTCCTTTCTTTGTTTTTTTTCTGTTACATTTTTAGGTTATTTTGAAATTAAGTTTGTTTAATCTGCATATTTTTACATGGATTTTGTAACACTATAGTCCCTAAATATCTGTAAATTAAAAAACGTTTTTAAAACATTTTAGAAAACATTTTCCCCCAATTTTGTGCCTCCCTGCTATACTACTGATGTATGATATAGTAATTATTATTCTTAATATTTTAACTGCGTGTCAGTATTTTTACTTAAATGGCCTTAAGTTCAGTGATAATAATTGTTAAATTAGTTGTTTGTTTATTTATTTATGTTTAACACACATTACAGGATGTTAGGCTACACAAATGGTTACTTTTTATTTGAACGTTTAACACTATTAGGCTACATAAATGGTTACTTTGTTTATTAGAGCGATTAATACTACCTAGGCTACTTATTAAACCACTTATCAGAATGAACCCATGTCCTGTAGTAGGCTTAATAAACAAGTGCGTTGTTCTCACCTGAATGACCCGCATGTTAAGTCCTGTCTCCTGCGCGAGCTGTTCGCGGATGTGTCGCGTGGGTTTCGGCGTGGCCACGAACGCGGCTTTCAGAGTCTCCAGTTGTTTGGCCTTGATGGTGGTGCGCGGGCCTCGCCGTTTCGTGCACGAGTTTTGCTCCTCGTTCTCGTTGTTGTTAGTGTCTTTATCTGAAGATGTGGAATTGTCCGTCTCCTTCGTGTCGTCCTGGATTTGATCCGGAAGATCAGGCGATAAACTCCGGTCTGTACACGATGACACTGTGGTATGATAAAGAACCAATGAGCCATTATTACACTAAATCCTATATATATATATATATATATATATATATATATATATATATATATATATATATATATATATATATATATATATATATATATATATATATATATATATATATATTTCTTTTCACTGTCGTTAATAGACCTTAGTCGTCTTGAGAGAACATAGAAGTTACAAATAGGCTAATAATATAAAAGTGAAATGTGAAAATAACTGTATTAGTTAACATGGTAAAGTGCTAGTTAATTAAAACATTATCAAATACAGCTTTTGTTTTTAATGTAGGCCTATGAGTATCAAGTTTAATAAACGATTAATAAAAAGATTTATAGCCTAAATTATGCAATAAATGTTTTTTTTTTCAGCCTCCAAGGTTTATATTTATTTATTTCCTTTTAAAGGCTATGAAAATCAACACTTTGCTTTAAAATTGAAATTACTAAACCTACACACAGGAAATTTTAGAAGAAAATGTCTGAATGCACTTAGAGCCATGTGAGGTTTTCATACAATTAACAGTGTAATGGTGTGAGTTGTTTGATTTTTTTTTTTTTTTAATTAGCATAGCTTGTTTCGTACCCTTGTATAACTAATTTATTAATTTAAAAAGTTCTTAACTGGTTTAATTGATCAGAGTTTGCAACACGCATACATTGAAACCAAACCAAGATCTAGCATACAACACGCCAGAAAAAAAAATAGAATCAGAAAGAAAGAAACAAAGGAGAAAACAAGCTGAGGTCTAAACGTGAATCACTTCTGCAAAATATCGGAGGAATTAAGTCTGGTTTTCTCTTGGGACAGGCTGCTGCGCTTGATAACAGCTTGTCATTGTCTGAGGAACGGGGATATACGACTACAGACGTTTATCTGACAAGAACGCATGGGCTGAGGAGAATGAGTTATGGACACTTCTCCATAGGTGGACACCATCAAACCAAAAGAGTCCTCAGATTGCTATGAAAAATGGATTGACTGTTTCATATTCACCGACATGAACTATATCATGCTATCATTTTAACAATCCCTGTCAAGCTACTGTTTGCGACAATCCCACAACTGGTTATTCTAAAATTAAACACGAGCTCAATATTATTAAAAAATAACAATAGTATTTGCATGATCAATTAAAGATAACACTATAGGAATCATTATTTTTGAGGCCTATTTTTTGTCTTCAAGGCATGTGCATGAAACTCAGTATTGGTGTAAAAATAGCACACCACCGATTTCAAAAGGCCATTTGCTGCTGCATTAATGAATCGGAGTGTTGTACGTTCCTTTTACATCGACTGGACGAAGCACTCAGTCGCTGTTAAATTAATTGGACTAGCACTGACCCACAAGTGGAGGCGATAATGATGTCATCTGTGTGTTGGGAAACAAACAGCTTGTCCTGCGCTTCTGAACGCTCGTGAACATACACTCACGGGGACACGCGTAAACAGTGAAGCAACACACCTCTGAATTGAGCTTCTCATTTTCTTTCAATAGATTTAACATTTGAATACACGGGGTCTGTTCATTTGCATTAACGTCTTAAAACGATATAGAGACAATGTATTACTGAGTAGACGACAACAAACTAAATGCTCACGTTAATGAGGTTTTTCCCTTAATGTTAATAACTTCTTAACCTTAGACAATCGTAAAAAATGTAGGCTATTTTGATTGTATGTTGGCTACAATTTCTGCAATACTATAAATAGGACCTAAGTAGATACGTAAATAAAAAATAATATGTATTGGATAACTATTGTAATAGTGTAACCGTCAGCAAAATGTCTATATTGGTATTTTCATTTCATTCATTTTCTCTTCGGCTTAGTCAGTTTTCTTAATCAGGGGTCGCCACAGCGGAATGAACCATAAACTTATCCAGCATATGTTTTAGGCAGCGGATGCCCTTCCAGTTGCAACCTATCATTGGGAAACAATATTGGTATTTGATATTTCCAAATCTTAATTTTGAAATATAAACTTATAGACATAAAGCGACCAAAAGGGGTTTTGACTCTGAAATGATGCTATATTGAAGAATCTTTTGGTTCCCCAAAGAAACTGTAAGTGAAATGTAATTAAAAAAAGACATAAAATCCCAATAAAATCTTTTTTTTCTTTACAAATTTACAAATAATATGAATTTCAAGTTAGACGCCTTTTATTAAAAATGTCAATAATAATATAATGACCTTGACTCAGTTGCGGTCTTTCTGTTTAGATTTCATATCACATGACATAAAATGGCTTCCTGCTATTTTGACATTGATATGACCATAATCATATTCAAAAATAAATTGTTTCTGTTTTTACAGAAAAACGAAAATAATTGACGGTGATATTTGAATACTGTAGCCTACAATACTACTACTTTAGTAAATTTATTTGGTTAAAATTTAACCTTTACACAACATAGATATTTAAGAAAATCGGAAACCTAAATCATGTTATTGTTAATTAGAAAATTTTGTATGAATTATCATTTAAATGTCATGTAAATAACTATAATTATAATTAATAATTATGATGCCCCACTTCATTGGGTCATAATCCAAACACTTTCAGAGAGATGTTTCAGACTTTCAGAACGTTCTCTTTCTCTCTCTCTCTCTCTCTCTCTCTCTCTCTCTCTCTCTCTCTCTCTCTCTCTCTCTCTCTCTCTCTCTCTCTCTCTCTCTCTCTCTCTCTCTCTCTCTCTCTCTCACACACACCCACCCACCATTAAACGTTCAGCTGCAGTCGTCTCTCTCACCTGAGTTTAAATTGACCTCTTTGATGGCGCTCGCGCTCAGGTAGTCCTCTTTACACACAAATTTGTTTTCGTCGATGACGTAGAGCTCCTCGCCCGTGGACAGCTGTTTGTTGCACACCATGCACGTGAAACAGTTGAGATGAAACACCTTGCTGCGCGCTCTTCGCACGAGATCGCTGGGCGAAATTCCCTGCAAGCAGCCCGCGCATTTCGTACCAAAACGCCTGCGGAGGACAAGGATTAAAATACAAAACCAAATATTAAAGGAAAAGAACAAAGCCAATTCATCAACACAAAAAATAAATGGAATGGACATTGATAATACTGCGATCAAGTGGCTATTATATATTGTCAGTAACTTTTTTATTTCGGGAAATATTTGAAGCAAATACATAAAAACATTATGCGACTTATTTTATAGGCCTATAACAAGAATAAAATAGGCCTATGCATAATGTGCATTACGTGTTATGTGCAATCATCTGTATTAGAATAAAAATAAAAAATAAAAATAGAATAAAAACCAAAAGAGGGTGTCATAGAAGAACTATTTTTGTTCCCCATTGAATCTTTCAGTGAAACGTTTTTAATTTTCTTATTTTTATACAATCAAAATATTTTCTGTACAATATGAAGAACATCTTGAGCATTTAGAATACTCCGTGGATTCTGTAAATATAATACTGCAATTCAATATATGTGATATAGTAATTCTAATATTACTATATATAAATAATTTCAATAATTGAAAGAATGACATGAGTACATAAATATGCACATCATTTCATATAATGTGTACAACGGTATTTGTTGCATTTTAGTTGAAAATGATAAATGCTATCAATAATTCTGTAGGTATTGGCAGGCGGTGTGCATTAAATAATGCGAGAGGCTATTTTAAGATGCCAAAATCTAATTTTAGTTAGCTAACCTACAAAATGCATTTTAACATGAGATGTCCTAAAAATGAAAACACGACAACGGGGTGTTTATTTTCACATCTGTGAATATATAACCTGCTTTTCTTACATTCATTCGTTCAGCCTACGAAATGAGAGATAATCCGTCAATTACACGTTTTCGCGTTTGTTAATCTGCGCCTACACGAGAGAGAAAAAATGCAGAAATAATAGTGCAGTTTGTTCAATTCATATTTCAATGACAATGAGACGAGAAAGACCAGGTATACAGGCCGGTCGTGGTTGTGAGGCACGTCGAGCGCACTACTCCCTTCTGTTTCTCCCCTCGGGTTTATTTTAACACTAATGTACTAAATCTTCCCCCATTTGTTATGGTATCGAGTCGCTCTCGCGCTTTTCAAATGCATCTCTCCCAGTGAAAGGCCATAACACTACTTACACAACAAATGGACGCATTACGGGTGATTACTGTTTCGCCCCACTAATGGCTCCACATTCAAGCGCAGAGCTGGATGGGCCCCATAGAACGTGATGGTCAAGGCCGTTTGGGATAACAATGGCACATATGAAAGCTTAAACACTGGATGACATTAAATAGCTCATGGAAATGTAAACTAGAAGAAAACATGACAGAACTCATTTAGCGATATTAAGGACTAATAAAGGTAAATAAGCGGCCTGTTCTCAGACTACAACAATATCATTACAGGTGCGCAACACAGGTGTTTTGGGGATTTTGATCTTTTTGGAAATTAGTGCATATTTGTATTATAAATGTATGCCTGGTAATTTGAGAAGGCTGTTCATAGAATTTTAGTATTAATGGAAATCGATATAAAATGTTGGACCTTTTATTAATTGTAACGTTTGGGGAAAACGTTTTAAAGATCTGAGCTATTTAAATCCATTAATTTGTAGAATATCTGATTTTAAATGGTTTATAAAATTAATCTAGATATTTTTATACTGTACATTTAAAATATTTTCGCTGGATTTTCTGTTTATATTTCCGGATAAATAAGATAGCTTGTTAAAATGAAGCTCGTTTTATTTAATGTTAATCTAGTGAAAGGCCTCTTAAAAATAAAGGTTTTTCAAGGATCCATTAACACCCATAGAACCTTTCTATTGCACAAAAAGGGTCAATATAGTGAAAACGTTTTTAAAACGTTTTATTCCACAAGACATTTTTTTCGGAACTGTTCACTGAATGATTTATTTGGGGACCCAGAATGGTTATTTTGTGGCATTGCCACGAAAACAACCTTTTAGAAACATGTTTGCAGAATAATAACAATAATAATTATAATAATAGTAATAACAGTAATAATAATAATAAGTAGGCGCGCAACATAATTAGGCGTTTTGGAGTATAAGCAATTATTTCACTGACAGATTATTTTTCTCTCCTCAATCAGTTCTTCAAGAGGAATTCTCAAGGCGAAAGCGTGTGAATACAAAAAGCACTGAATGGCTCAACAATCAAAAGCTATTAATGAACGACGGAGGATCAAAGGTTTAACAGAACATTAGACATTTTAGGCAGGTTAATCCACAAATTGAGACTCATCCGCATAAGAGGAAAACAAGGGTAGGTAAATCCTACATGACACATTCTTCAAATGAGGATTAGTCCAGAAGTTTGACGAGGAGATGCAGCCAGAATGCAAGCAGCTTCGCGTCTTACCTGAAAAAGTCAATTTTGCAATAGAGCTTTCCATCCCTGGAGAAACATTTTTCGGTCAAGTTGCAGTTACACTCGCAGCACTGGACACACTTGGCGTGCCATGCGCGGTCCAGAACGTTTAAGAGGAACCGATCCAGAATGGGCCTCTCGCACCCCGCGCAGTGCACCATCATTCCGCCCTGGAGGGGACCGAGAGCCGACCTTCCCAAGCGGGCACCGCGCCTCGGATTGGGGCCACACGAATCGGTGCGGAGCAACGTCTTGGCTTCTTGGAGAGGGAGGCAACAGCAGAGCAAATGTTCCGTCTTGACAATGAGTCTCCACCACGCCTAGAGGTAAACACTCCGGACGTGATTGTTATGCATTATACCTGTCGGCTTCCAGAAATCCAGCGACTCAGAACATAAATATATTTGTTATAGTTTTGACTTCTCCAAGTTGTCCTCGATCCACCTGCTCGTGTCCACTCACCTCACCGACACTTTTTGCATCACTCTGTTCCAGTTCGCGGGAGCCTCTCTCATCCGTATTCAGATTTGATGACGTTTTCTCTTGTACTTGGCCAATCACGGACGAGTTGCCATGGCAATACGTTTAAATATTGGGACTCTCAGATTGCTTCCAAAGTTCTGCCTTGGGTTTGGTAATTATTTCATCGTCGTTTTGTTTTTCCTCTTTCTACCGAGTTTTGTTGCTATTGAATCCTGGACAGCACATGTGGACTAAAACCTATTTTGCATAGACTTCGGATGATTTTTAAATGTATCTTTATTTATTTATTTTGTATGTAACTATTGCAATATTTGAGCGTGGCAGTGGCTAAGAGAAGGCAATAAACTGTTAGATTCGTCGATAAATATATTTCGACATTTATTTAAGTTTCAACAGCTTTTTGCATGATGTCTTAAGTGTAGAAAATCCAAACAGCCATCGCTGCGTCTTAATTCTGAAGGAGCGATCTGTGCGCGCGGTGGGGGATCCCGTTCTTTTCTCATGCATAAAGCTATTTACAGGGAAATGCACTGGATTAAGATACTGGCTCGCATCAATAGCGAGAACCGGATCGCCCAGCGGTTTGACAAAGTAGCCACAAATCGAAGGGATTTTAAATATTTACCCAGGTAATCATTTTGTTAGCTGTGGAAATGCAAACATTGCTAGCTAATTTATTCCAGCGAATTAGAGACTGAATTCAGGATTTTTGTTTAGCTTTAAATTGTGTCTTTAAAGATAATCACTTAAAATTCCAACATTTGGTTTTATTTTTTTAGGCTAAAAGTCAATGCGTATAGGCCTATTTGCATTTGATCTCCCGAAATATGAATTTATTAAATGCTAAATAACCACAGTTTCAGCACACGATTATTCTTCTTCATTTTGAACAAACATTTCCCCATGCATTGGCATTAAATGTTGTGCGTAAGTATCACTAAGGCGTTTTGTCAGAGCGCTGTGTTTTCGCTGTTTCTGTAAGCCACAGGCATGTCTGATCACTGGAATAAATCCGGATCAGGCCACCCGTGGTCTGTCTACCTGCTTCCCTCTCTCCGTGTAAACAATAGCACATAGTTTGCAGTTGTGTTAGTGTATCGGATTAGAAAGCGAGCGCAAACACCGTAACCAATGCTCTGCCTATTGTTAAATACAATTTATTTCTGACACTGTTTAAAACAGCTACAAAAAAGAGAATAATAATAATAAATCATTATCGAGCAATTATTATTCTTATATTTTTAATATAAATAATAATCACAATTTAAATAATAAAGGTAAAATAAAAAATCAATGGCATATCTATCTATCTATCTATCTATCTATCTATCTATCTATCTATCTATCTATCTATCTATCTATCTATCTATCTATCTATCTATCTATCTATCTATCTATCTATCTATCTATCTATCTATCTATCTATCTATCTATCTATCTATCTATCTATCTATCTGATCTGATCTGATCATCCCCTAAAATTAATAATCCCTTTACAACATTCAGGGTTTAAGCAGTGACTAAATAGCATTTGGTAATATTCGGAGTCAGGGGATGCCTGTGGGCTGCATGCTGGAGAAAAGGAGAGCCAAGGGCGAGTTTCGGGACCCCCGCTGCTCTTGGCAGGCAACAACGGCTACGAGTTTGGCTTCGCTTACATTTCTAATCCCTTCGCGATGCAAGCTATTTATTTTCTCACTAAGTATTGTTTTGTTGACTTCCCATTTAAGAAATCCTCAGTTTTCCCCCTGACGTTAGCCTCCGCGAATAAGCAAATACGAGTGAAATGCACGCCTGGGCTACTTCCAGGCATTTGCATATTTTTAAATAGCTAAATGCTAAAATTAAAGGTGCCATCTGTTTACAATCGCCCTGACAGAAGAGCCATTAACAGACTGGCCTAACCTTGTCGAGTCTTTTATGGTTAAATAGTGAATGGTTAAATAGTGAATCAGCTCACAGGATGTGCGTAAACACATATGCACCAAAAACATGTGTATGTGGAAGTAGAATAACGCAAAACCTCATTAAAATCTAATTTTAAGTGACTCCAAACAATATACTTTTATATTACCCCATCCAACTCGTTTTCATTTGATGCATGGGTAATGTAACATTTGGGATTAGAAGCAGACTACTGAAAGTCCATTCGTCTACATCTAGTCAGTAGGCCACACTGCTGTGAGAACTAGAGAGACCGAAGAGCAGTGGAGCACCCAGTGCACCTGTGCAGACTCGAGAACTGTCCAGGGTGCTGAAACCAGCGGGAGGCTTTTGTGCTCTGAGGACGCGTACACATTGCAGCTAAATTCGGTTGTCAGTTCACCTTTTTGTGCTTAGATCTGTTCTGTACACACAACTAGTCATTCACGGGAGAGACAGCCGCTTTAGAATGAACATATTTGACGCATTTAACTGTCTTACGAGCAAAATAAATACATCAAAAATAAATACATGAAACCTTGGATAAAATATCACGGTTTCACTATTGTGATTACTGCTCTAAATTTTTTTCTTATATATTGTCTGGGTAAAAAACAAAACAAAAGCTTTCTTTCCACTTTGAACAAAATAATAATAAAATAATGTTTTGGAGCAGTGTCCATGTCAGGCTAAATAATTCAAATAATTCATTGTCTTCTGCTTTTTTCATTAGTTTCAAAAACACAGATTTCTTTACATTTTTTAAAAATGGCATCTTTGTAAATCTTTTCTGCTAGAGATACTGTTGCCCTAAAAGAAAACAAACAAAAAACATAATAAAAAAATCTTACATTTATATGAACAATATTACAGAAAATTTTTAAGGTTTTAAAACTTTGACTTTTCCAAACCACGGTATACCTTGAAAATGGTTATCATCCTATGCCTAGTTGTCAGGAACAGCAATTAAGAACAAATTTACAAACCAAAATAAATGTATTTATTGTTCTATATAGGAAATTATATCAAAATATTGCTATCGGCATCTGACTAACTTGAGTTTAACTTAAGCTTGACGGATTTATCAGTCTAAACAACAAACCCAAAGATGATTATAATAAGTGGACATGTCAACTTAACACTAACTGTGTGTGTCTGGATATTGCATGCCAGACAGACAAAATGTAAATTACACAATGCGGCCCCTACATGTTTTTTCCCTTTTGCTTTTTTTTGTTTTAGGGCTGCACAATATATAATTTCAGCATCGATTTCACCATAATCACATCGCAGCATATGCCGTATTATAGTTTATTATTACTTGCATGTTTGCAAGATGATTTTAAAAGCATTCAAGCTTAATAAATTGTCCCATTTGCAACTTTAATTTATTTTTTGTTGAATTATTTATTCAGTGAAGACTTCTTTTCGCTATATATATATATATATATATATATATATATATATATATATATATATATATATATATATATATATATATATATATATATATATGTATGCATATATGTATGTGTCAAAGAAAAACAAAATATCGCAATTTTAGATTTTTCCAATATCGTGGAGCCCTAATTTGCATAATATTACAAATACACAAAAAGTTAGAGATGTTTGCAATATCATGCAGAATAATGGACTGTATGGCTAAGTAAATGGAAGCAGATAAAATATATAGAATATATAAGGATGAAATCCCTTTTGGAACTTAATAATTTGTCTATGAAACATACTGTGATATGCACATTTTTAAACTATGATTTATTTACATCTAGTTGTTGTACTTACTTTGCTATATATTATACGAACATAAGCAACCACTTCATAAACACATAAAACATCTGTAAAGCCCAGAATGTCATTTTTATGATATTAACACAGTTGATTTTTCAATACCAGATATTTAATCGGAGAATTGAGAAGTACTATTACTAATTATGGTCTTTACATTCATAAAATTAAAAGGTCAGAAAATTCACAACACAAAAAGCTTTTCATCTGTTCAGTTACTTCAAATCTGCACATTTCGCTGGTGATGCATATAGATGTAACCCAGCCTAACATTATTATAAGAACTGGCATAATGTGACATTAAAATAATAAATGAAATATTTAACGCATTCACATTCAAGAAAAATCTTTGCTAAACTCCAACTGAAAGCAGATAAAAAAAAACATCACTGTGATTCATTTAAAGGCAAATGTGCTTATTATCAGTCTCAAAGGCTTTGGGTGTCTATCAAAGATATCATACAAGTGTGATCTCTCCAGTTTTGCATAAATAAGACATGAATACATGCATAGTAGATAAAACGGCTCAGTGTTCTTTGTGTAATTTACAGGCAGAAGTGTTTGGAGGGCCTAATATGCGCAGGCTTTATTTGGCCGTCGTTTCCACATATACACACAAACTATTAGCATGAATGAAAACAATACAAACACACCAGAAGTGAAGACGGATGTATGGGGAAAAACATGCTTGTTTATGTGTCTTATGACTGGATAAATACACTTTAAAAATAAAGATGATTTATTGCCACTAAGGTTTGTTGAAGAATACCATGGAACCGGTTTATGTTCCACCACAGATTCTGTCAGGAAAAACCTATTAAAAGAATACATTTTTTTGTGTTAATCTAAACTCTTTTTCCATCAATTTGTGTGCAATGGAAATTTCAAAATATGTTCTATTTAGTTTAATGCTATTCTCTCAATGAAATGTTCTTTTAGCACAAGCAATAATGGTTGGTTCTATAGCTCCTTCATGCAACCATTAATGCCAATTTATAATCTTGATTTCTAAACTTACAACAAATGTCTCTTTGAAAATAGAAAACAAAACAACAGCAATGGAACCAAACCCTCTTTTGGAGCTATATCTAGCTAGTGCTTTAAACAGTACACCAGCTGTACAGGAATACATTTACAATAATCAGATTGACGATGCAAACTTTTTAAATTGTTGGACAAATTCTACTGTAAAATGCCTCTAAAAAGACATGAGTTTTATTGAGGTCAAATGAGTTTATGTATACAATATTATGTATACAAGTGTACAATTCACAGGTATCATGGTGGCTTAGTGGTTAGCACTGTTGCCTCGCAGCAAGAAGGTCGCTGGTTTGAGTCCCAGCTGGGCCAGTTGGCATTTCTGTGTGGAGTTTGAACGTTTTGCCTGTGTTCATATGGGTTTTTCCCAGCTGCTCCAGTTTCCCTCACAGTCCAAAGACATGCGCTATAGGTAGAGCCAGACGGAATCTGTGAACATGTTTTGCTGTTTCTGCTGAGAATTTTGGTAAAAATCTGCGTATTTCTGCGGAATTATTTTGGGAGTATCATAACTAAAACCTTAATATGTGAAATAAAAAATAATATCTTTTAAACTTTTATTTAATGTTTAAAATGCAAATCCAATTAGATTCACTTTATTTGGTAAACAAAGCAAGTCTCATAATATATCTACTAAAAGATTACTTATTACTATTAGATTACTATTAGATTAGTTTTACTATTAGATTACTAAAATTATTACTTTACAAACTGCATTGTACATAAATCAGATTAACATTTTCATATTATTAATTAAAAAAATGAATAAATATAGATTTTCGCACATTTACTCAAGTAAACAAACAGAATTAATGATTGGCTAAAAATCTGCGGAAATCTACGGAATTCTGCGCGCGTAGATTCCGTGTGGACCTAGCTAAAGGTAAATTGAATGAACTAAAATTGTCTGTAGTTTATGAGTGTGTGTGTGTGTATGGGTGTTTTCCCGTACTGAGTTGCGGCCGGATGGGCATCTGCTGCATAAATACCTGCTACATATGCTGGAATAGTTGGTGTTTTATTCCACTGTGGTGACCCCTGATAAATAAAGGGCTAAGTCGAAGGAAAATGAATGAATGAACAAGAATAACAGCTATAACAATCATAATTTCATTTATAGCAGCTTTCATAAACATAAGCATAAACAAATATTACAAACAACATTAACATAAGCTGTGTAAAACATATGCTGGAATAGTTGGCGGTTTATTCCGCCGTGGCGACCTCTGAAATAGAGACTAAGCTGAAGTAAAATTAATGTACATTTCAAAATATGCATTATTATATTCTTAAAATGAACAGAGCTTTCAATAGTCTTTAAAATATAAATATAAACTTATCGTGAAATAACTGTTAAATAATAAAATAATATTAAACATGCACCATGTAGTTACTAGAGCCAAGTCATCTTTATTTAAATAGGATTTTATTTAATGTTTATTTGTTGTCATTGTGTGCAAATTTTGTGTATAAGTTTAGATTAAAATTATTATTATTCATTCATTTTACTTCGGCATAGTCTCTTTATTCATCAGAGGTCGCCACAGCTGAATAAACCGCCAACTTACCTAGCATATGCTTTACACAGCGGATGCCCTTCCAGCTGCAACCCAGTACTGGAAAACATCCATACACTCTCACATTCACACACACATTACAGCCAATTTAGTTTATTCAATTCACCTATAGCTCATGTCTTTGGACTTGTGGGGAAACTGGACCACCTGGAGGAAACCCACATGAACACGGGGATAACATGCAAACTCTGTCGCTAATTATTATTATTATTATTATTATTATTATTATTATTATTATTATTATTATTATTATTATTATTATTATTATTATTATTATTATTAACCTCAAGTTGAAATTAAAGCTGCAAGCAGCATTGACTGGGTCAAGCCCTTGTGGCACCGCACCCTCGAGTTGAAAAAATTGAAAATAATAATATGAGAAAAACAAAACACTTTACAGTAATGATTGAGGAAAAAAAAAATTGATGTGGAGTAATAAAAATATAATATAATTGTATATAATATAATAAATATAATTGTCTGTTTTTTATTCTCTAAAACAAGATTTTAAAATACTGAAATTATATAGAAATATTTAAACACACAAAGCTATAATGAGAGATGTGGAATGTCAATAGACTAACATTTGTGCAAATTCATAATTGTCACACAAATACACAATTTTCAATAGATAATCAATATTCAGAATGTTTTAGAGTCTTTACAAAATATAACTTTTTTTAACAAAAATATATTAATATTAACCATTTGATAAATGAATAATAAATTCTTAAACAATATTGAAATATTTTAAATTATGAGAAATGACTATAATATAAATAGACCAGAGGACATGAGAGACATGAACATTCAGACTTTGAAATAAGTCTCCCTGGAGGTCCTTTGGTGAATGACAGAGCTCCACTTCTCCACTTTACCTTCACTCTCACTGCCAGAACCAGCCTGCAGACACACACAAACACAAAGCTGGAAAGAAGTCTTTCCTCTAAAATATTACAGACAATTTGACTATTACTGTACCACAAGGAATACAAATAACAATGATCTGGAGGAATGAAACAACTCAGAAGAGCTTTTACCACAATATGATTGGATTAATGTCACATTGAAATTAGATATGTTGATTTAATACATTAACTGTAATAATTAGTTATGGAGAAAATGTCATGTTAACATTTTTAATGGACCTGCTCCACCCCAGTTCGATTTAAGTCATATTACATGCCATACAGGTGACATAAGACAATTATTTAATAAAATAATTTCATGTTTTCATACGAATACAAATATAATGGTAATGAATAAAATAATAACAAATAAAATAACAGTTAATAAATATGTATATTTAAGTGGTTATATATACTGTACAGTGCTCAGCATAATTGAGTACCCCATTTTGAAAATGAATATTTTCATCCATTTCTCAGTGAATATAGACAGTGTGTTTTGGTGCATTTGAACAAAACAGATTTATTAAACAGATATATTTATTAAAATAATATTTTTGTCACCAAACATATTTATAAATAGAAAAATAATTCAATTAAATTCAAGCAAAATGTTGCAAAAACAATTACAAAGTACAAAATTTCAATTTTTTTGCTTCTCTTGGTTTTTTTTTTCTCTTTTTTAAATTAGTTTTAATGTTTTTTATAACATATAAATTTGAATGTACTTGTTTTTGGACTGGTATCATAAGTTATTTTGTTAGATAAGCTCCAGATTTGGCTTAAGTACTGACTAATCTAATGTATATGCACAAGTATAATATTGTATAGCTTCAAATTAAAAATATGAATTTAAAAGATAGATTTGTGAGAGGTGTACACATGTATGCTGAGCACTGTATGTGTGTGTGTATGTCTGAATATACACAAGTACACTAAAAAAATTATTCATTGGATTTGCTAAAATATTTTAAAGTAAGTGGTTGCAAACAATTTATTTGAACTGAATTTAAACAAAGTTGAACTTTACTAAATTGGATGTGTTTATTATAATTCAGCCCAAATAAATGGTAAATACCTTTAAACTTAAAAAAAAAAGTAAATCCAATGATTTTTTAGTGATACACACACATTTAAAGGCAATTTCTGGGAAAAATGGCATGGATGTTGTAGCAAAAATTGTTGAATACTTCTTTCTAAAGGCACTTCTTGTAAAAGTTTCTATATTAATTTTTGGATTAGATTAATTAAGCACAACATAATTTAAAATCTAACACTTTGACCATTAGACGGCCGTAGTTAAAATTCCAAGCTTAACGTTCTTTGTATGACATAATATTAAAGCACAAAGCTAAACGTACCTCTCACTCAATCTCCTATATGCATATGGACTGTTGCATCACGGCGTTATCATTCAAAATGACTTGAGTAGAAGTTACCCAAACATGAAGTGCAACCCATAATCTGAAACGCAGTCGTCATCTCCAGCGCCTCCATCCAGCAGAGGAGTACAGGACTCCCCAGGCGGAGGCGTTGGGATGGGGCAGGCCTGGAGGGCCTGTGGGGGTCGCCGGTGTGATGGATGGCTGATTGCTAGCTGTCCCAGGGGCCTCCCTCTCTCTCACCTCTGGCGCTGGGAATTAAAAGGCGGTTTGTCTCCAGCGGGTCCTCAGCTGCTGAAGGCAGGCGGGCAATTTCACAGAGATCAGAGAGGGCATTACTGCTGCTGTCAGGGGAGCGTCAGACCGCCGGACTCCAGCGGGTGAGAGGATGGCGGAGGGGGGCAAGAGCACCAGTGTGCACAAGCCTGATCATTCTCATACAGAAAAACACAAAAATGCATGTCGGCATTGCTGGGTTTGCACAAAGCTGGAATTGAGTTAACAGATTTATTTGTTGAATATTTAAGACATGTTGGTGGCTTTACATATAGACTGACCAACCGAGGCTCATTCTGAAAACGTACCTCTATATACATTTCTAGAGAGCGCCAAATGTGTGCCAGGAGCTATGTTGTTTTGCAGGTTTTGTTTTCGCGAATCCACCAGGGGCCGCTGTGAACACTTTTTGAGATCTCAAATTTCTCTCGTGAATGCCATTCGCACCTACTGTTCTCACGCAAATCCACCAGAGATTGCTGTCGACTGACTGACTGACTGACCGATCGATTGACCCACCCTCCTCCTTCCCTAAACCCAACCAATAGTGTTTTCAAAAGCACAGATTGACCCGGCCACCCACATCCCTAAACCCAGGAGTGAATATGTTAACACACTGCTTAATTTAAGAATAGATATCCATTAGATCAGTGGTTCTCAAACTTTCTTCACCAAGTACCACCTCAGAAAAAAATTGTCTCTCCAAGTACCACCATAATGACCGGTATTGAAATACAGTAGCGTAGTAGGTTTAATTAAGCAGCTACAGCTCTACGCAGTTCAAAAACAAGGCAGATTATTTCTTATCATGAATATTTATTATTGTCAGCCACTTTAAACATTAGAAATAGTTTGAACATTAACACTGTCCTGTGCTTACCAGTAAAAATAAATAAAACGTCAACATTTAAATTAAAATATGCTTTTAAAAGTTTATTAAAAATGACACTGTTCTTAAAAAGTCAAAATAAAACTGCTGTACTTAAATGTAAAGTATTATCATAAAGCAGCCTATTCATCAAAACCTGGAAATGTTCCTTGGACCTCATAAATATAGGCTATATCTCATCATATTCATAAATAAACTCTTTTGGATCAATTTTATAATATATGATACATGTACAGTTGAAGTCAGAATTATTAGCCCACCTTTGAATTTTTTTTTCTTTTTTTAAATATTTCCCAATTTATAATTAACAGAGCATTTTCACAGTATGTCTGGTAATATTTTTTTCTTCTGGAGAAAGTCTTATTTGTTTTATTTCGGCTAGAATAAAAGCAGTTTTTGATTTTTTTTATGAACCATTTAAGGTCAAAATGATTAGCCCTTTAAGCTATGTTTTTTTTCAGTAGTGGACAGAACAAACCACTGTTATACAATAACTTGCCTAATTACCCTATCCTGCCTAGTTAACCTAATTAACCTAGTTAAGCCTTCAAATGTCACTTTAAGCTGTATAAAAGTGTCTTGAAAAATATCTTGTAAAATATTATGTACTGTCCTCATGGCAAAGATAAAATAAATCAGTTATTAGAGATGAGTTATTAAAACTATTATGTTAAGAAATGTGTTAAAAAAATCTCTCCATTAAACAGAAATTGGGGAAAAAAATTAACGGGGGCAAATAATTCAGGGTGGCTAATAATTCTGACTTCAACTGTATATATGACTTATTTGCATATCTTTGAAATCTAAAAAATTAATTTGTATTTTAGATATATGAATTGGATTTACACATTTAAATTATAAATTAGATCTGTTTACTACACGTTAGAGTAGGCTATGTGTGTCCGAAAAGCAAGGGATTAAACTATACCTGTCAAAGCTGGGATATAAAAATATGCGATATGCCCCTAACAACCGTTACAAATATGGGGAGGTAAATAGCTTCAAATGCTAGAATGCATAACAAACATTAGAAAATTGAAAATAAAATAAAAGCTTTAGCCTATTAAAATCAATTTACTGATCACATCGGTGTTATCGTACGCGTCAAAGGGTTAAAAGTGTGTTACAACTAGAAGGAAGCCTGCGTGCCACTAGTGGTACATGTACCACAGTTTGAGAACCACTGCGTTAGATAGTAGTGGATACAAAAGTCAGATAACATACCTAGAAATATCAGGGCAAGGTTGATTTAGCAATGATGCACCAGGAGCAATCCCCCAAAAAATATGACCCTAACTGGTTTGGACCGGTCTGGACAGTTTGCACATCTCGGAGATGGTTTGAGGATTCATCAAGCAAAAACCAGGCACTTTTGGTAAGATTGCCCCCTCAATCTCTTGTTGCTTTTGGTGTTTAAAACTGATATAAAATGACTGAGAAATTAAGTAGCATGCTTTGTCTCCAAAAGAATTATGAAATAGAAGAGAGCAGAATGCAGTAAGTGCCTCAGATAAGCTCTTGGGTTCAAATGATTTTAGAACAAATTTTAAGAAAGATTATTTATTCTATCTTTGGCATTTGATTTGTGATTGTAAGCAGAGCGGCCTAGGAACTCAGTGTGAGTGTTGAAGCTGGCTTCTGCTGATGAAACTGCAAACTATCTTCAGTAAACTTTTTTTATTTGAATCTTTGACTCCGGCTCTTCTTCATCTGACAGACTGATCGTCCTTTTGGTTAAAACTGTAAAATATCCTTAAAGTTTTTGCTTTTTAAAAGCAATCCAGAAAAAAGAAAAGCCCTCGCCTGATTTTTACCATGTTTTCATATTTGACCACATTCTTACTCTGTTGTTTACTTGTTTATTTAATGGCTTCTGTTTTTATCTTACCTGCTTTCTGGAAATGTTCTTCGCCGGACTCGAACACCGTTGTTGTGGTCAACTCCTCTCTGCGTCTCAAGTCCGCGACGTATATGGCGAGCTAACTTGACAAACAGGTAACAGCTAGAAAGCCGTCCATACAGAGTGAGTGGTCAGCTGGTAAGCGCAAAAAGGAATGGCATCATACCACCCCATATCGTTCGTTTTAAAAACTAAATGCAGCCATACGTACTTCTGGCCACATAATTCGCGACCTCCAGTAATGTATATATGTGTGATTGGCACATGTGAAATGATTTTAATAAATCCATCCCTGGGTCAACCAATTTTTTTTTCTCATAATTTGTTGCAAAGCTGTCTATAGCAGTGACAGTTTAAAACTTTTTAATATGAAGTCTAATTTGTGTACATTTGTACGAGTTTAGTATGATTTGTTAAGGGGCAGGGTTAGAGGGCGTGCTGTCTTTTAAAATGGTACATTTTAGTATGAATGAAATCAGACGAGGCGACACGGTGGCTCAGTGGTTGGCACTGTCGCCTCACAGCAAGAACGTCGCTGGTTGAAGTCCCGGCTGGGTCAGTTGGCATATCTGTGTGGAGTTTGCAAACTGTGGTGCTCCATTTTCCCACGCAATCCGACATGCGGTATAGGTGAATTGAATAAACTAAATCGGCTGTAGTGTATGTGTGTAATTGAGTGTGTATGGGTGTTTCCGAGTACTGGGTTGCAGCTGGAAAGGCATCCACTGTGTAAAACATATGCTGGATAAGTTGGTGATTCATTCCGCTGTGGTGACCCCTGACGAATAAAGGGAAAAAGCTGAAGGAAAATGAATTAACGAATGAATGAAATCGGACGAATTTATATTAATATACTTTTCCATTTTTTCACCAATATGTAAAATAGTTACGTTTTTTCATGACATCACAAACAGGTCAAAGAGTAACCATTAGCAAAGAGTAACCATTAACACCTATTAATAGAAGAAAATGCAGATGTGGAGATATATGGTTTCCACCTACCAGTCGTGATGTATGAAGAAGGACTTTTTAGAAATAAGGGCTATCTATGCAAGCAAGAAGCGCTGATCTGTATGAGTGGTGTAGATGTAGAAACACACACACACACACACACACACACACACACACACACACACACACACACACACACACACAGGCACACATGGCCTTTTATCGACAGGCCTGTCCATCTCACTTATCTGTTCTAATCAGAGCTTCTCTCCATTAACACCCAAACTACCCTTGGAGCCCAGTCCTGATGGGTATAAATACACAGACATTCACACCTTCAGCTCACACACCGAACACCACTAAACTTCTCCACAGCCAGCGAATAGACAGGCTGTGCCTACAGTTGTATTTTTTCATCTGAGAGCAGCTGATCTGATCAAATTTATGGACATCAGCGACATTGTAAAAGGAGGAAAAAGGGGAATTTTGACTTCGTGAAATTATTACGTAAAGTACAACAAAACCCCTGCATGTTCCCTGTAGGATCCCTGCAGTAGTCTTGCATGTTCCCTATAGGATTCCTGCATGTTCTTTGTGGGATTCCTGCAGCATTTCAGCAGTAGTTGTTTGTGTTCTTTGTAGGATTCCCTCAGTAGCCCTGCATGTTCTTTGTAGTAATCCAACATGTTCCTTATAGCTTTCTGTAAGATTCCTGCAGTTTTGCCTGTTCCCTGTAGAAGTATTATTCAATGCCAGATTCCTGCGTGTTTCCTGTATGACTCCTGTATTTTCCTTGCAGAGTTCATTCAGTAATCCTGCATGTTTCCTGTAAAGGATTTCTACATGAATTTCTGCAGGAGTCCTGCATGTTCCCTTTAGGATTCCTATGTGTTCCTTCTAGGACTCCTGCCTGTTCATTGTAGCATTCCTGAATAAACCCTGCAGAAATCCAGCATGTTTGTGTGTGTGTAAGAGTTCAGCAGTAGTCTACAGGAATTGGTAACAAAAATAATGTGGAATCCTGTGGGAATGTACAGGTATGTGCTGTATGGGATCCTGACTAAGCACCCAATAATTTGGAACACTGTTCTAGTATTTTGTTGATGATGATATTTTTCTTAAACTGATTTGAAATGTTTTGCCTTCATGCTATACACCTGTAGTTATTTGAAAGTAACTCATTACAATGTTACAGAATTACAGTCCTGAGACCGTAATATTGTAAGGGACAGGATTACTTTTAAATAACAATAAAATATAATCTATAACAGTTTTGAAGTAAACTTACACTTAGGCCTGTGCCAATAAACAATATTATATTGAATCAGGATAACATTTATGTCAATAACAATGACAAGCTCTGGACTTTTTTACTCTGTATTGATTTAAGAGCCAATCACAGAGCAACAGTGGGAATCTAAAAGTGTGTTGATATTAGAGATGTACTGAATTTTCGGCCATTGAAAATTTAGTGGCCAAAAATATGTTATGCCATTTTATGGACCCTCGCTTCATGTTAATGAAAGCATTAACAACGAAATCGATCAATATGGAAAATAATTATCAAGATTGCAGATTAATTGTTTTAATAACTCATTTCTAATAACTGATTTATTTTATCTTTGCCATGATGACCGTAAATAATATTTTACAAGATATTTTTCAAGTCACCTCTATCCAGCTTAAAGTAACATTTGAAGGCTAAACTAGGTTAATTAGGTTAACAAGGCAGGTTAGGGTATTTAGGCAAGTTATTGTATAATGATGGTTTGTTCTGTAGACAATTAAAAAAATATATAGCTTAAAGGGGCTAAAAATGTTGACCTTTAAATGGTTCATACAAAATTTTAAAACTTTTTTTATTCTAGCTGAAATACAACAAATTAGACTTATCAGACATATTATGAAATAGTATATATGTGAAGTATATGTATATATGTGAAGAGTTATATATAAACACACACACACACACACACACACACACACACACACACACACACACACACACATATATATATATAAACAAAAGATACAATTAATAATAGTTTATTTCTTTATTATTACTACTACTACTACTACTACTATTGTTGCACTTACCACTTATTTGAAATGGAAATCCATCATATGACTGTTAATGCTTTTGGCGTGTTGGATCAATTTAATACAACTTTGCTAAATAAAATAAATTAGTACTATAGAGTGCCATATATGAGTATGAAATGAAATCAGGGCGTATTACAAAAGTGTTTAAATTGCATGCAGTTTTTCTGTGTTTACGTGCGTGTGTGTGTGTGTGTGTGTGTGAGTGTGAGTGTGTGTGTGTGTGTGTGTGCACATGTGTGTCATGATGAGAGAGATTACCTGCAGCCTTTGGTCCATGTTAATGAGGTAATGAGTGTAGAGGAGGAGGCTCTGCTTCTGCCCTCATACACTCCATTAATCAGAGCAGGTCACAACACACACACTAATGCACTGACTCAAGCTGCTTTTACTTCAGCGCCTCTGACTGCTTAACATGATGGACAGACACAAAAATACAACAATTGCACATCCAAAATAACAACAAGAAAATCTTACCTGCTGAGATCAGCTCTGCACACAGAGGACAAGACTGAAACTGAGTTAAAATTACATGCGGTTAACTGTTCGATTAATGTGGGAGGAACAACAAACTACAAAGCTGAATTTCAGTTTCTTGTTGGTCTGGCTAAAGTTAGATTGACGTTATATCTTGAACTAACACATTTTACTAAATTTACTGGAAATCAAAAAAGAATTGATGGACCTCCTGCTGCCTGACACCCACAGATTTATATCAAATCTCATATCTCTATTAGATTTTTTTTACTATTGGACAACATCACATGAATATTCATAATGTAAACATTAATAACTAATAAAATTTAAACAGTATAAAAAATCAACAATTTTCAAATATATGAGCATTATATAAGAATAATTATAGACTTTTTTTCTCAAGTGCATATCTATTTTATATTGTTTTTAGCATAGGAAAATAACCAACAACTAGAACAGAAAGAGTAAAAAAGCCATTTCACAATACACAGAATGTCGGACACTACATAATTCATTATCATCAAGAAAGCATAAGAATAAAATAGATTAAATATAATAAATAACTTACAGACAAGTGTGTAGGCTCCACAACTCGACATATAGCAAACCAGTCCAGCCTATAAAGAGTTACAAGTCAGCAACACTAATATAAAGCCTAACTGGATTCCAGATTTTGAAAAATATTTCTTGTTTGTTTGCCAACCCATATCTCAATTCTTCCATGGGCAACACATAATTTAAACTCCTAATCCAGGTTTCAAAAACTGGCACGTAATTTGACCCAATTTTGTAGAATTATTTTCTTTGCTAATATCAAACACAGAGATACTGCTTGTATATTTATATATATATATACTTCTAATGTTTTTCCAAAGATGCCCAAGTATGGCTCAGGTGACAGTTCAATCGTATATATTCAAATCTAAGTTTAAAAATGTTTTGCTAAAAGGAACTAGTTTTATGGCATTACCAGATTGAGTGAGACAGTGTGCATTTGAATGAGTGAGACAATTTTACATTTATTGCACAAAAATGATTCATTTTGGAAAATCTTGTGTAATTTTACCTCTGAATAATGAAGTCTTCATGTATAAGTTGATAGTTTCTAATAACATTATAAACATCTTGTACTGAATCAAAAAGCAGTTTTTTAAGGCCATTTTATTTTTTATTTCAACTTAGCAACAAAGATTTAAATAATATCTTATTTTTTCACTTCTAGTTATAAGCAAAATTCACGCACACACACACACACACACACACACACACGCGCACACACACACGCACGCACACACACACACACGCACACACACACACACACATATATATATATATATATATATATATATATATATATATATATATATATATATATATATATATATATATATATATATATATATATATATATATATATATATATATATATACACACACACACTCACTGGCCACTTTATTAGGTACACCTGCCCAACTGCTCATTGACACAAACTGAGTATAAGAATGGGGGAAAAGGTGATTTAAGTGACTTTGAACATGGCATGGTTGTTGGTGCCAGACGGGCTGGGCTGAGTATTTCAAAATCTGCCGATCTACTGGGATTTTCATGCACAACCATCTCTAGGGATTACAGAGAATGTCCTGAAAAATAGAAAATATCCAGTAAGCGGTGGGTTCTGTGGGTGCAAAAGCCTTGTTGATGCCAGAGGTCAGAGGAGAATGGCCAGACTGGGTCCAGCTGATAGAAAGGCAACAGTAACTCAAATAAGCTCTCGTTACAATCGAGGTGTGCAGAAGAGTATCTCTGAACACACAACATATTGAACTTTGAGGTTGATGCCTTCAGCAGCAAAAGACCACATCGGGTGCCACTCCTGTCAGCTAAGAACAGGAAAGTGAGGCTACAATTCACACAGGCTTACCAAAATTAGACAACAGAAGATTGGAAAAATGTTGCCTGGTCTGATGAGTCTCTGAATTGTTCACTGTAGTCAATTGGCCTCCACAGTCACCAGAATTCAATATAATAGATCACCTTTGGGATTTGTTGGAACAGGAGATTCACATCATGGATGTGCAGCCGACAAATCTGCAGCAACTGCGTGATGCTATCATGTCAATATGAACCAAAGTCTCTGAGGAATATTTACAGTACCTTGTTGAACCTGTGCCACGAAGGATTAGAGCAGTTCTGAAGGCAAAAGGGGGTCCAACCCAGTACTAGTAAAGTGTACCTAATAGTGGTAAGTGTGTATGTATGTATGTATGTATGTACGCATCACAGGGACCACACTGGCAGCTATAGAGGACATCCAGAAAAAACACTGTCTGCGCCGAGCACGCAGTATTCTTAAGGATTCCTCTCACCCTGCTCACAGACTGTTTTCTCTCCTGCCTTCTGGCAGGCGCTTCAGGCTCCCCCCGACAAAAACCAGCAGACTGAATAACAGCTCTTTCCCCAGAGCTGTCTCCCTTTTGAACTCTGCCCTTCACTGACTCTTTTACCCACCTAATACACCCCCCACACTCCTGTAACTTAAACTCCTCACAATCACTGCACTGTTTAACATTGCACATTTAACATTTGCACATATTCATTGTACTGATTCATTCATTTGAACTGTACATTCCCACTGCACATGGATATTATGTACACACTCACTGTGCATATACATTTGTAATTATGTTTATCTATCTGCACACTTCTGATTATTAATAGCTACCTGTACATATATTCATTTATTGTAAATCTCTGTTCATAGCTAATACAACCTGTATATAATGTCCATAGTACATCCATCTGTAAATATCACTATAGTTTTTCTTTAACTGCACTTTATAACTTGTACATATATCCTGCACTTGCTGCTACTGCACTGCTGGTTAGACCTAAACTGCATTTCGTTGCCTTGTACATGTGTAATGAATCTAATCTAATATAATATAATATAATATATATATATATATATATATATATATATATATATATATATATATATATATATATATATATATATATATATATATATATATAGCCCCAACAAACCTCTGTTGACTTCCTTAATTATCGTAGTCAAGCTTTTAAATTGCACTTTCAATTAATATAATAACAAGTAAAATCTACTGTCATCACCGCAAAAACTAAATAAATTAGTTAATAATATTAATATGTTTAAAACTGTTTAAAAATAACTTAGGAAATATATAATAATAATGATAATAACTAACCTATCCTGTTGAAAAAACAATATATACAAATGATAAATTATACAAAGCAATTAAAGCTTACAGAGACTAACAAAAACAGAACAAGGATTGACAAGAGGACAAAACGAAGGGCACACGTGATGACAGCAGTCTGACAGGAAATGAAAGACGCAAAGAAACCAAATCAGAAAACAGAGGGAGAGAAATGTGTGATGTAGGAGTGAAAAGGAGGACAGGAATAATCTGTGCTGTGTATGTGCGGCTGTGTGCTGCTCTCCTCCGGCTGGACGCCCCAGCAGCCACTTGAATTAGCAGCCGAGGATTATGGGGGAGAGGCTCATTAATGGGGCAGACAAACAGCAGCCAGTGTGAATATTTGCACCCAGAAATTGAAAAGATTAAGTCCTATTTGACAATGACTGGCAGGCTCTACACGCCGAGAGAAGCTACTGTTAAATATTCATATGCTGCCCGCAAGGCTGTGTTTGTGCGAGCGTGTGCGTGTCCTTCTCAATCCATGCAGTAACGGATGTGTTTTATTTTTCTAATATTGTGTGTTTGTGTGAGGGGTTTTCTTAGTGCATGCATGTTTGAGATATTTGTGAGCGGCAATGCATTTTGTCTGCAAATGTCTGCACTTTTGTTAATGCAAATCCTTGAAAATTCATGGGCATTTATGGAAGGTGAGGAAAATGAGAGCTCAAGTTCAGCCATTTTCTAGCTTTTATACACGGTCATATTAAAAATAAATAAATAAATAAAAAAGGTCACCTGCTTCCAACATCCCACAACCCAGTTCAGTTTGCAAGGATCACATTAGACACGTTTTTGTAATAATAATAATAATAATAATAAACTTTTAATTCACCTTTGACATGGTCCCAGACTGAAATCTAGCCTTGGGGTTTGAAAAAATAAACTAAATAAATACAAATTCCTGTGCCAAGCTCTGTATTGTCTGTAAAATGTAGTGAAATGTGAAATATCTTTTTCATATAAAGCGCTTTGTTCATTATAAATCTGCAGCAGGATGTCACCTGTGAGACTGCACCGTCCTCTGTCTTAAAAAAGGAAAGTATTTCATCAGAATAGATGGAGATTGTTTGTTTTTCAATCAAGAACTGGTGGGCTAGACTCGTTCGCATCTGTTCTGAGTGATTCTAGGTCTTTATTAATTATTGTTCATTTAGACTTGTGTTGCTCACATTGAAACTGACTGTAGACCTTAATTGTACAATAATTTTAGCTTTTATGAAATGAATGCAGTTTATTTCATTTTAATAATGCATTCCATTCCATCTTTTCTTTAATATTTATTAATTTGGAGAAATTTCTAAATCCATTTAACTTGCAGGCTGCTGGAAAACACTCACATTCAACTGAACTACAAATCCCTTCATACACTTCACTTACACACCAGTCCCAGTTCACTCTCTGGACTAATCTAGGACTAATCACATGAACTTTATAGAGACTATTCAAATGCACTTCTGTGGTGGAGTCCTGTTTTTTGTGATAAGCATTCTAAGCGTTTTCTTTGTTTTGTCTTGCATGGTTTTTGACCCTTGTTTGTTTGTTGTTTATGTTGTTTTGCTTCCTGCCGCAAAAGTTTGCCTGCAATACTGACTGAAATTTGTAGAAACAATTAAGTTAACTAGACTGATTTGTATTGGAACATTCATTTTCACTTTTCATTTTTTAAAAGCGTTTATAAGCTGACAACATATCTCTTTCACACATTAAGAAATAAGGTCAACCTCAATCAAAAGAAGAATCACTATGAATTTTATCATTAAATGTAGCCTTTTGATTTGATTGAATTTTTCAGTTTTTTCAAAATGTATATATGTCAGTTTCTTTAGAGTCAATCTAAAACAAATACTGTTAGATTTAATCAGCTAAAAGATATGAATATGGTATAAATATATTTAGCTGTAGAAAAGTCAGATCCAATTAGTTAAATTCTATGAGATCAGTTTACTTAATATTCAGGGGCAAAATTGACACAGCTCCATTCTCCACACAAGGGATGAATTAATAAGAAGCTTTTAAAACACATTAGATTTATTAATGTTATTACATAAATTGTGGCGACGCAGTGGCGCAGTAGGTAGTGTTGTTGCCTCACAGCAAGAAGGTCGCTGGTTCGACCCTCGGCTGGGTCAGTAGGCATTTCTGTGTGGAGTTTGCATGTTCTCCCTGCGTTCGTGTGGGTTTCCTCTGAGTGCTCCGGTTTCCCCCACAGTCAAAAGATGTGGGGTACAGGGGAATTGGGTAGGCTAAATTGTCCGTAGTGTATGAGTGTGTATGGATGTTTTCCAGAGATATATATGCAAGGTGGAAGGGCATCCGCTGTGTAAAACATGTGCTGGATAAGTTGGCGGTTGCAATTATAACACATAAATCATGTTTTGTCAGACGTAACTACTTTTTTGAGTGCTGTTCTTTGACAATTGTATTATTATTTTACAATAAATTAATAAATAACAAACCTAATATATTTTCTATTATACTAACAAAATCTGTGTATTCCCTGAGATCTGGACTTCTTGTAGAGTGACTATTGTGTCTTGACAATAAACACTTTTCTGGACATGAATTACATAGTCATTCACAGACAGTGAAGAAAAGATATCTTCCTGTTTGCATCACCTTTTTGTTTATAGGGATAGTTCACCCAAAAATAAAATCCTTATCTTTTACTCACTCTTGTTCCAAACCTGTTTTAGTTTCTTTCTTCTGTTGAACACAATAGAAAATGTTTTAGAGAAAGCTGAAAACCTGTAACCATTGACTTCCATAGTATTGGTTATTCCTACTGTCAATAGTTACAGGTTTTCAGCTTTCTTCAAACATCTTCCTTTGTGTTCAACAAAATAAACTCATAAGGGTTTATAACCACTTAAGGGTAAGTAAATAATGAGTAAACCTCTATTTTGGGTGTAATATCCCTTTAGGGAAAGGGTCTATGACAATGAACAACATCATAAGTGTTATTCCTTTAGTTATCCTTTAAGTTCTTTCAAAGCAATTCCACAATTTATTTATATATTTTTTGGTATGAGTAACATCTGATGGTCAGTGTTACATATTTTTTGTGATAGAAATGATGCTTCGACAGAAACTTGTTGAGTTGTAACTGGGGGATGCTTTAAATAAGTAAATAAAAACAAAAACAAAACTTGATTAGACATTTTATGAGGCGGTTCATTCCACTGTGATGACCCCTGATAAATCAGAGACTAAGCTGAAGAAAAATTATTGAATGAATGACATTTTATTGCAACTTTAGATACCATAATACATCAATTTCTTTTTGTAGTTTTTTTTTTATATATATACATTTTGTATGTACATTTGTACTTTTCATTTACAGTCAGCGTTAACTCCAGTTAGGGATGTGCCATATAATGACATATATGGCATGGGCAAAAAAAGTCAATAATTTCATATTATGCTCTATAGTTTATTTCATGGTGTCACAAAATACATTGTTTATGGCAACACTTTTTCATCATTTATATGAGTGCAAATTTAAACACCATTATAGGGATGCAGACAGAAACATGAATAACAGCATTGTGAGAAAGTTGCAATCTTGAAAGTACAATGTTTACATTTAACTCCATTAACTTCTGTTACTTTTTACACTTTAAGTTTCAATCAAGTAGTTTTATAAATAGGGTTTAGGACCATTAACATTATCCTAAAACATTTTAAAATAGAGCGTATAATATTATTTTGACACTTTTTTTTTTCAGTCACAACCAACAATTTTGCAACTCAAAATTTGATCAAAAGTTGTTTTTTTTTAAGTAAATCTTTACATTTTAGCCTAAACGGACAACATAAGCGTGTGACTACATCTCAGAATTGCGATTTTCAACATTGCAGTGACACAAAGTGCAATGTATGGTAGTAAAAAGAGTCACTTAATTTTGATTATGGGTTGATATGCTATTTGTGCAAAGGTTCTTTGTGACGTTGCGTGTGGATCCAGTGGTTGGTCCCTGTGCCCACCACCATAGGAAGGTGATTAATGACGTGCCCTTTAGGTGTCTGGTTAATGCCAACCCCCCACTGGCACTTCCCTTTAAATGGCAAACTCATGACATAAAGAGGGAGCTAATCTGACAACTTCCATTAATCTACTGATCCTTTTTAGGCCTAATATTAAACCAAAAATCACTTTGTGAACGAACAAGACTTTTTTGGTTTTCTAGTTTTTCTAGAACAATCTAGAAATGGATGGTTCAGTGCTTTCCTGCATGACTTGAACCTTAAAAGCTAGATGTAGATTTGTTCTTCAAATAAAACGACTTCATAGCAACTTCTTTCAAATTATGTTTGCATTATTTCTGGTACTTTTCAATACTGTACTGCATTTTAAATAAATAAATTAGTGTATGTATGCATGTATGTATGTATGTATGTATGTATGTACAGTGCTCAGCATATATGAGTACACCCTCACAAATCTTTCAGTTAAATGAATATTTTAATAGGAAGCTTTACTGTATTATATTTGTGTATGTACATTAGTTTAGTCAGTACTGAAGTCAAATCTGAAGCTAATCTAACAAAGTTAGTACACACAAGTTAACATTTTAAAGAATATATATATATAATTAAAAAGCTGACATTTTTTAGCTGAAATTTTGTAGTTTGTAATTTGTTTTCCCCAATATTTTGCATGAATTTAAATGTACTATCTTTTTACTTCTAAATATGTTCGGTGACTAAAATATTATTTTAATAAATATATCTGTTTAAAAAATCTGTGTTGTTCAAATGCACCCAAACTGCCTATATTCACTGAGAAATTGCTAAAAATATTCATTTTCAAAATGGGGTGTACTTATTTATGTTGAGCACTGTATACATATACATATACACGTACATACACACACCCAAGATTGTATTCCACAAAGAAATTTTGTGTTCTCTAAATATACCAAAATGTAACATTTGGTTAGTAATCTGCATTTTGCAAATCATTTAAAAGCTTTTTTTTTTTTTAACTGTGTCAAATATTAGTATCTTGGACAAATATTGTCCTAACAAAGCATCAATGTAAAGCCTGTTTATTCATCTTTCAAATTATGTATATCTGAAGTTACAAAAAAAAAAAAAAAACCTATCCGCTAGTTATTTGTTAAGTCGTGACGTATTAAGCCGCTACTCATTTGAACTAAGAAAATATTCGTTTATGACCACTTTATAGTCATATCACACATTAAAGTGAATTTTATATAAACTCATGGTGTACACAACAGTCTCTTGACTTGCTGCATCACAGACATCAATATTTTAACAATCTATAAAAAATTTATCACATTCTGGCCATCGGATATTAGGCATGGATATCTATAATGCGATCGTTATTTTCAAAAGTAATGCATCACTTTATAAACATTTACTATCACTATTCGTTGAGTCTCTGCATACAGTTTGATTTAACACTTGGAGCCGGAAGCTGCTTCATATGACAAGAGGATATGACTGTTTCTATGGTTCAAGGTCACAATTAGATATCATGTACTGTTGACATCAACATTTCCCTGTGAAAATCATTTTGAAATGTGACATTGAGTTGACATGGAAAAAGATACTTTCAAATGTCATTAACAAAACTACAATATCTTATAATCAATTCCTTTTCTAACTTTGAGAAAACAAACATCGTTGGAAAGGACTTATAGCCACAGTTCTCATTTCATTTTATACCAAGATTTACAAATAAAGACAAAATTTGAATGTTTTCTGGAGACTGCATTAAAGAAGAAAGATTATATAAATGAAGTAAAATTTTGTATAGCAACAAAGTCTCACAGGATCCCAGATTTTTGTGATATCAACTTTAAATTTGGAACACAAGTTAGTTAGACGACCGGCTTTAATTTCATAGCAATTTTAGATACCACAATAGTTTATCAAGTATTTAACATATCTAAAAGTTTAGCACAGTACTATTTACTTTACAATCTCAATCAAAGCTTATGAAAGTGTAGGACTAATCGAAAGTTAATAACTTGGTAATCAAGAAGCCAACAATGTTTTAAATAAGTAAGTTGGATATATAAGGTATGTAATATGTGAAAAACAATTTACAATTATTACTAGTAATTATTTTTGTGTAAAATTTTTAGCTAACCTGCAATTTTGCTAAAACTATACAAAAGTCTGAAAATGTAATTTATTCTGCGTTATTGGGATGCACTGAATGCTATGAAACAAGTCTTAGCAAGCTAAAGGGTGACAAATATTAATTAAAACATGTTTTAATTTGTTAGAATTTAACGTACACTGGAATTTCATTGGTGGTTAACACTGTCGATTCACAGCAAGGTTGCTGGTTTGAATCCTGGCTGTGCCAGTTGGCCTTTCTGTGTGGAGTTTGCATGATGTCCTCTTATTTGTGTAGGTTTCCTCCAGGTGCTCCATTTCCCCCCTCAGTCCAAAGATATGCGCGATAGGTGAATTGAATGAACTAAATTGACCATAGTGTAATAGTGTGTGTGAATAAGAGAGTGAATGGGTATTTTCCAGTACTGGGTTGCAGCTGGAACGGCATTCGCTGCATAAAACATATGCTGGAATAGTTGGCGGTTCACTCCACAGTGGTGACTCCTGAAAAATAAGAGACTAAGCCGAAGGAAAATGAATGAATGAATGTAATTTCATTTAAAAATGCACACACGGTAAAAACAAAAACCTGGTGATGCTTGTAGTTTCACAGCTGGAAATACAATGACTGTTTTCTTGTCTTCTGTTTCTTGAGCATTGAAAAGCATGTGTGTTTTCAGATGATTTTTTTTTGGAAAAGTCCACCAGACCAAAAGAGCCCACAGTTGAAGACGTTCACACACACCAAACACTACAATGTACTATAATCACAGTGCTGTGCTGTGTGTGCGTGTGTGTGTGTGTGTGTGTGTGTGCTGTGAGCTCAGCGTGAAGCCACTCTGACACCCCGTCGATCAGCCTGCCGTGAAGCTGCACCTCCAGCGAACGCTCCGCAAATACAGCAGCAATTCATTTCCTTGACAAGACTGGATTCTTCAGACCTGACAAAGCTATTTACCTAGCGCGCCCCAGTGCTAGCCCATGCTAGCGCTAATGTTTTCTCTTCTGCCGAGGATCAATATCTTTGGAAGTGTACAAACAGCAGTCCCTCGGTGGAAGAGATCCTGATGTGAGCGACTAACAGACCGGCGGAGACCAAAAACCAACAGCAGAGAAATCAAATCAACAGCACATGCTAATGGGCCTCAGACTGAATCAACATTAGAGAGCTGTCAAAAACACTCCGCTCCGAGCGCTAATCAAGGCCAAATTAGACAGAATCAACACCGGCCAAGATCACACAGACTATATCAACAAGTCCACAAATATATGGAGATACTGAGGCAAAAAAATGGCACTGCGATTTGAGCGTGACTGAATCAACAGAAGTTTTACTTCATTATCTGATTTGATCAAGATACCTTGGAAAAAAGTTCCACCTATAGTAAAAAAAAATAGGTTTGATTTCACAGTGGGAAATGGTAGTGGCAATAATCTATACAGGTTATCATTATCATCATCATCATCATTATCAAAACAACAACAATAACAATACAATTCTGCTTATTTTAGTCACCTTAGGCCAATAAAAGTTGTTGGTGACATTTTTTTTTCCATTTCAATTAATTCATTCATTTTCCTTCTCCTTAGTCCGTTTATTCATCAGGGGTCACCATAGCGGAATGAACCACCTCCATTTCAACATTGAAGAATATTTTGGTCCTGCTTTATATTAGGTGGCCTCGTATCAAGACATAAATGTGCTTATTGTGTTCATAATGTATTGCAGAACACTTCTGGAGCTCTTGAGAAAAGATATGGGTAGGATTTAGGGACAGGCTTGGTTGTATGGGTAGGTTCAAGGGTGGTGTAAGGGATGGTTAATGTAATTACAGAAATTAATTACTCAGGTAATTTCATGCAGGTCTAATAAATCGTAGGTACAATGGAAAAACATGTATTTACACAATAAGTACATTGTAACAAATTATTAATTTCAGTGTAAGTACATGTTAGCAACCCAATATAAAGTGGGACCAATATTTTCAGCTGAAATTGTGGCACTTGGTAATTTATTATTTGCAAGTTTGAAATTTAGGAAAAGTCAAAATTCTGACTTTGAAAGTCCAAAAATTCAATAGAGGCTAAATAGTTTATTCGCGTTTCCTGATGATCAGTGATGGGAATAACTGTAGTAATGGGAATAACTGGTGCTATACATAAATGGTGATACTTTTTTCAGTAACGAGTAATCAAATTAATTACTGCTTCCTCCATTACAACGTCGCTGCCATTACTGAAAATGAAATGTATGTCACTATAATTGAGAACACTGAAGTGGTTTTCATGCGAGCAGCGTCTCTCTCAGCTATAGGACCTCTCTTTCTCTGGGGTGGGTTTGTGTGTGTTCACGGCTGGGGCATGACACGTAAACCAGCGATGATGATTGGTGTGTCTGTGAACATGGTGTAACTGAGAATGTGATGATTGGCTTAGATTATGGCTTAGATAGAGTGCATTTCCATCGTTTGCCAAACAGAGGCACAGTATTGTGGGTGTTTACACACAACCAGGAGTCAGAACAATAGCAGTTCCAACAAGTTTAAAGGTAGCTTTTGTAAATATAAGCACTACTTTTCCCTGATTGAGGTGAAAGGGAAGAATGTTTATGTATTGTACAACTTATGCCCAGGAAAAAAGAGTCTCTCTGTGTCAGTGACAAGTAATTCTAATCACCACAGTGAAGCAACTCACGTCTTCACATGCCGCCACAAAATTAATGGCTAATGTTCTTGTTCTGTGAATTGTAGTCTGTGCAAAAAATACTTAAAGTTCTAAACCGTCTATTGTGTTTTATTTTGCAACTATAGTAATGATAATATTTATAATGACATGTTGAATTTGATAGTTGTCTCTCACATTGTCCCACAGCAACATTAAAATAGTGTAGATTGGTGTAAAATGATTTATATATATTTATAGTCATCTAACAAATAATTTATTTTGACGTAACGCAATGGTTACTTTCCCTGGTAATTAGTTACTTTTATAATTATGTAACTCAGTTACTATTTGTGAGAAGTAACTAGTAACTATCATTAATTACTGGAATGTGCCCAACTCTGCTAATGATACACTGAAGACTTATAAAACTGTTGATCTGTAAATCATGTTCAGTTTCTCACACAGCCGGATCATTTTGTTTTATAAGGCCTTAATGTTCCATAACATTGTGTGAAAGGGATTGTTCACCCAAAAATGTAAATTTGCAGTTATTTTACTCACTCTCAGGTCATGCAAAATGTATAGCTTGTGCATATATTTGCACTTTGAGAGTAAAAAAATTAAATATATATAGGCAAAACAAAATTAATACATGTGGTTTCAAGTGCAAAATATGTGCGCTAGCTATGCATATTACATGGCCTGAGAGTGAGTAAAATAACTGCAAATTTACATTTAATTTACTATTAATTCAACTATCCCTTTCACACAATTTAACATTGACTTTTGCATCATGAGCATCATCCTGGATTCCTACAGAAAAACAAACAGTCGAGAGCAAAATACTGGCTAGTGCAGCTAGCTGGATAGTCCAGCATGCCATCTTCTGTTTAAAACGCCTAATGCCAAATATGCGAATGTTTGATTCATTTCCAAATTGCAGCATTATCTTGTCGGACACCATGATACAGAAAGGATATGGTTGTTATCTGTTCTTATATATCACGTTATGTTATGACTCCAAGAATCTCCGCTATCAGAGAATATTTCGATAAACAGACATTCTTCCTGTAATGAAATTAGAAACGTTAGGCTAATAGCTTAACAATGTCCTCAAAAACAAAACACAAACACCATAAGTGGATTTACTTGTAGTTCATGGAATGGTGAATGATTGTCTAATGTTCAGATTGTGCGATGAACATTCAATAGTAACATTCCCATTATGTGTGCAGAATAACCAATGGAATTTTAATGGAAATAAATATTTAAAGATCTGAACTTTCAGAAAACATTCAAACATTGTGCTTTATATCTGAAAGAAAAACGTACTTTTGTTAGCTTATGTCAACACTAAAGGAATAACCTGAGATGCTTTACACAAAAAAAACCACTGTAGTTTGTGTGATTTCCGCATTGCTTGTTGAATGACGTTTTAAAGGCAAATAACAAATATTACGGGAGGAAAAATGTATGTGCAGGCATTTGCGAATATGATGGAATGCATATTTGAAATTCATTTGCATATACATCCAAAATGTGACAGGTACACGAATATGTTTCTGTATATGCATATATGTGTGTGTGTCATGTGCATGTGAATATGTATGCGTGAACAAAGCAAGGTGAGCTGTTTGAGCGCATGTGTGTGTGTGTTAGGGTGAGTGTGTTTAATCGCCTGCTCTGCTGTGATAATGCTGAAGCCTGTTATCAGCTCCATCTCTGCCTGAGGACTCAGCGGAGGGAGACACACACACACACATGCGCGCACACACACACTGCTCTGCATATCTCTAGCTTACACAGCCCTCTCTCAGTGCGCGGGGACCAGGGGGGCCAAGACAACCGCTGTTCACTATAAACCTCTGACACTCATTCAGAGTCTGTCAGTTTCAGTATTGTGCTTCTTCTAGAAAACACCTGCTTCAATCACCACACCGAACATTATCAAACCGGCCTTTACTAACATTTATTAGTCATTCAGCATGATCTGAATGTATTGAAAGGACCCATTGACCACACGCAGTGTTAGAGAACATCTCCTTGTTAATTAGATGTTTATTGATAAATTACTAAAAATAATGCTAAAAATAGAATTGCTTTTATATATGTTTTGTTTCTACAAACCTATTTTATGGTATATTCTCTTTCCTAAAATGATGTGAATATGGTCAAGGTCTGAAAACACAAAAGTAGTCTGTACTACTTGTGCACTTTAAGTGTCCTGAAGTCTTTGAAATACAAATAGCTTCATGTTAGAACTCAAATTTAAGCTGTTATTCACTGAAATGTTTTTCCTCATGGGGTCAAAATAAAATAGGGTGCCTTTAAAGATTCACAACTTTTTATAGACATTTGAAAATAAATATTTTATAAAAAGTGTTTATTTTTATGTAGTTAACATAACATCATGTCATTTTTGTTCGCTTTAGTCAGTTTTACTCTGACTAAAACATCTAATTGAAGGCAAAAAATTAACAGCGTTTTGGCTGGTAAGAACTGACCTTAGCGTACGTTAATTTTATTTAAACATTTACAGACATTTTCAAGTGCATCTGTCTGCGGACTGCAAGACGAGGGCGCAAGATGAAGGGGCGTAACTTGTAGACAACGAGATGTTGTTGGCAAGATGGCGGAAAAACTTACCAAAGAACATTTTCACCAAATGTTTTCATGAGTTTCCTCCAAATTAATCCACAACAAATTCATTATTATGTTCATTCTTTTAGCAACTCCACCATACAACTCGCTGACTTCAAAATTCGTTTTGTCATGACTTGGGTTCAGGGTTGGAAAAGGTGTAGACGTTAATAACTGTGATGGTTAGGTTTAGGGTTGTGGTAGGTACAGACATTTTCAAGTGCATCTGTCTGTAGACTGTAAGACGAGGGCGCAAGATGAAGGGGCGTAACTTGTGGAAAGCTAGAAGTGTAACTTGCAGTTATGGCTCGTTTCCACTGACTGGTACAGTACAGTACGGTTCGGTACAGGTCACCTTTTGGCCCATTTCCACTGAGTGGTTCGGTACGCTTTTATGGCTGTTTCCACTGGCAAAAGGCGTACCAAACCAAACCGAACCGTACCGTACCACTTTTTCGGCACCCTTTCGAAAGGGTACCAAACACGAGAAAGGGTACCAAAAGGTGGAGCTACACGCGCAGCTGAATGATATTGGTTAATATTGATTATTGACGTGCTTTTGAAACCCGATCCTGTCAGACACTGACAAACGCGAGAGTGAAGCGCGAAAAAGCAAAGGAGAAGCCGGAAAAAAGGAGCACATTATTTTTCAGCAAACATGAACAAAATGCCATGTGTAACTAACTTATTATCTTCACCTTTTGGACTAATATGAACTGGCAATGATGCAATTACAGAGGCTACATGTGCTGCTGAAGATTACAGACACAGATAAGAGGTTTTCACTAACTGTAAGCTATATATTGTGCTGTTTTTGAACCTAAATGCAGACGAAATGACTGATGTGTGTAGTTCTTCTGTAGTTGGTAACATATCGGAGACAGTAAAGGGCTGTATGTGTTTATATATGTTCATTTATTTATTTATTTAATATAATTACAGACGTTACAGTAGGCTGTTTCGCACAGTGATCTGCAGTTATAATCAACTCATGTTCATTGAAAAGTTAGTAATAAACATTTCTACACAAGTATTTATGTGTATGAAGCATCTGTTTTGTGAGAAGTGTTTTTCATATGATTTGTGAGCGACCCGTACAGCTTTATTGTAGACATTTCCTCGAGCGAGAATGACGTCGACTGAAACTTTCTGTCATACACCATGCCCACCAAAAGGGTACCCTTGTTAGTGGAAACGCAAGCCTGATAAATATACTACATAAATATACAAAATCTGTTTTGTCATGACTTGGGTTTAGAGTTGGGGAAGGTGTAGAAGTTAAAAACTGTGATGGTTGGGTTTAGGGTTGGGGAAAGTGTAGACGTTAATAACTGTGATGGTTGGAGTAGGTGTAGAGGATATTAACTGTGATGGTTGGGGTAGGTGTAGGTGTAGAGGTTAATAACTGTGATGGTTGGGTTTAGGGTTGGGGAAGGTGTAGGTGTAGAGGTTAATAACTGTGATGGTTGGGTTTAGGGTTGGGGAAGGTGTAGCTGTAGAGGTTAATAACTGTGATGGTTGGGTTTAGGGTTGGGGAAGGTGGGGTAGGTGTAGAGGTTTATAACTGATTGTACTGCGCTATCTTGCTGACAACATAGTTTTGACATCCCTCCATAACTTCAAGTTATGCCTCTAACAAACTAAAAGTTAAGGCCTCTTCATGTTACGCCCCTGTCTTGCAGTTCGCAGACCGACCCTACTTGACATTTTAGATATTGTTAGCTAATTTAACAACATTTACCAAAAACTTAATGAGTGTACCATTACTACCAAAATGTGTATTATCCACACAAAGTGTGAAGCTGATTAGTAGGTTCCTATCACATGATGCACAGTGCACTTGCGCCATTCTGAACACTTTTCTCCTGGAAAACTTCTCTGTTTAAAAACACAAAATGGTTGCAGAGGTTGGTCTTAGGTTGCTAGGTGACCATCAACCGTTTTCTCAGAGGATGACAAGCTGACAAAACATTGCCGTCACTCTGATACAAGTTTTATTCATGGAGAAAATTACACTGCAGTGTTCAGGTGTTCTGTGTTTATCTGAGATAATTTGTCTACCGCAACGTGTATATTCCATCAAGCTGAAGCTGATCGATTGGTCAGTTCTTGTCACGTGACTCGTGGTGCGCTCACGGCATTCATTCAACTGGGTGCATCTGGAAGGCGCGAGTGCGTCACACCGCTTGCACACACAAGCCGCGCACCTCCATTGAAAATAACAAACTTGTGCGAACTTTAGGAACGACACAATATGTGAACAGCCCCTAAAAGGCTGACATCATTTGCGATCTCTGGCAGTTGATCTTCTTGCACAGCCATGGTAGATTCACCTGGCTTGTTGACAAACGGGTTGCAGATCTGTTCCATGGCAGTCCACGGGTCCTTCACTGGGCCTTTTCCCCTTAGCAAAGAAACTTTCCAAAGACGTCTGTTTATTACTCATTTCGCTGCTTGTGGGTTAAATTTGGGTGCTGAAGTGAGCAAAATGTAATCAAGAGAATACGGCCATTTTTCAAAATAAAAGATTTTTCAAAATAAAAGAGCGTTCAGACTCCAATAATAAATAATTAATGATTTCTTGTGCAGCCCGGCACCAATTGATCCACGAACCGGTACCGGTCTGCACCCTGGTGGTTGAGGACCACTTGTATAGATGTCTTCCACTCTGGGTTTTACAGACAGAACAATAATCTCTGATCAAATATGCCTGGAATAAACATCCAAAAGCAGGTAGCTTTGACTGCTGTTAAGAGCATCACTAGCATGGGGGTCCAATCTCTTCATTCGACTAATCACCCGATGAGCACCCAACCCCCCTGTTCGGCTAATTATTCGTTTTTTTAAATGCAAAGAGCTCAGAGAAAGTGAGATGATTTCTCCTCAGCTGCTTAGGAGGCCAAAAAAATGTGGGGAGGGAAAGAAAGCCACCCGCAAATAAAAAAAAAGAAGACGAAGGGATACGTGAAAAAAATGACTTTCTCCTTCGTACGGCGGAGGTCTTTGAAGTCGACCGCCATGGAGAGGAGGGAAGCAAGGGAAGATCGTGTTAACGAGATGGCCTCTAAACATGAATTAAATGGTGGGAGAAAAGAAACACGATCAAACCTCTCCTACTTAGGCTGCTTACAAACCCCTTTCAGTGCCCGCGAGGTGTTTCAAAGCCTGGATTCCTGGCCGGCGCTTCTTAAAGGAACCCGGTGTTGAAGAGGGCGAGTTTTAGGGAGGGCGGGTGATAGACTATAGACATACATCATAGGCCTTGAATGGGGAGGTCAGGGACTTACACGTTGACACCAGGTCAGAAGTGCTAAAGGATTACAAGCGCACTAAGCCCTCCGGATCCCTTGTTTTCACTGCTTCTCTCTGTTTGTTGTTTTGTTGTGCCGCAGACGTGGGGAAGAAAGGAGAGAGTGGACCTACGGACGGGAATTAGTGTAAAAGCCTGCAGAGGAGAATGGCATCTCATTCACACCTCTTGTTGGCTGTTTTCTAGGCCCCCCAAAACAGCCCTCCCATCCCTTGTTGCTGTGAAAGCACGTTAGGTTGGCTTTGTGCAGACAAAAGGAGACTCCCCTCCCTGCTCTCCGGACCCCGCAGGAGCAACAAGAGGATTTGGCACGGCACGCTAAACCCTGAGCCGCTCTCACTTTGATTGGCTTCGGTAGGAGAGCTCCCTCTCCCTTTGTTGATTAATCAAGAGATTTTCCAACTCTCTTTCTCTTTCTCAAACTCTATTTCTCTCAAGCTTCCCCCCCAGCCCGATCCACTCTCTGCCTCGCTTTTTCTTTGCCTCCAACAGCTTTGAAGGTATTTGGGCTCTATGACATCATGTTTAAGGGAAGTTATGTTTCTTTGTGTATGATAAGAATTATTATTGAGCATTCTGTAACCTGCGATGGCTTGAATCGTTTTGGATTGCCGCCACATGTGCCATTTATTAAGGTAGATTAAGGGTGTATCCACACTTGTAGTTTGGCTCTTTCGGTCTACACCAAATAAGGAAACAGTACACTCTGTACTGGTACATTTAGCATTCGCGTTGTCTTTTTAGTTTTTAATTATTATTATTTTTTAATATAATACTTTTTTGGGGGGTTTCACCTTTAATTGATAGGACGGTAGAGAGTATAGTAGACAGGAAAACATGGGGAACAGAGAAGGGGGAAAGATTGGGATAGGAAATAGAACTTGGGTCGATGTGAACTCTGAAGTACCATGTGTTGACGCACTTAAGGTCTTTGCACACTGAAGTCCGACAGTTTTGTATGCGTTTTTTTTTTGTCACATCAACAAACCTTGCACACTGAGTTCGATGCGTATTAATTAATTCATTATGAAAAAATATATATATATCAGAGTCGATTCAAACAGTGATGCTGTTCTTCTCACTTCTCCAAAGAAGATAACGAAAGAGGAATAGGCTACATATTATGTTCATTCAATATTGCATAGAGAGGAAAGTGAGTTCAGCTCATTATCAAAGAGCTGTGCTGGATTATCCCCAAATACAAAGTTTATTTCAGGAAATCAGCAGAATTTTGATACATTGCTTATGATACTTAACATATTCTGAACATAGACTGGCAGTACCTACAGACATTATAATAGATGGCGGCTGCGTTGACATGTCGAAGCAACAAACTGATAGCGGACCGTGCTTTCTATTATAATGTCTACGGGCAGTACGTCAAATGTATGGACACACACACACCACCAAACAGCAGCAGGGCAGAGGTCATGAGTTACAGTTATGGGTTCTCAACTGTCCACCAGATTCTGGTTTTATTTTATGTACTGTTTGTCATAAAGTTATCTGTAGCTCAAATGACGGCATTCTGTATTTAACTTCTCGCATGTACGGTGGCTCCAAGCGCAGAGCTGAACTTAAACTCTGAAAACTGAACTGACACTATTTCAAATCACTATAATCTTCTATGTGAAGCTGCTTTGACTCAATCTACATTTTAAAAGCGCTATAGAAATAAAGGTGAATTGACAAAAAAAAAATGTGAATAGCAGAAAAAATCGAATCCGGTTTAAATTTTTTTTTGACGGACGAAAGTTTCGGAGGCAGTGTGTCAATACGATTATGTTAAAGTCATGGATGAGGTGGTCCACATTTGAGAAAAAAAGATCATGTGATCACTTTTCCCCACATTACATTTCACCGAGCCACACATTTCATACTTGTGATTTTAATGCGAAGCTCATGTGACACTCATGATAATCATATATATATATATATATTTTTTTTTCTTTGGTAGGAGGTTCATTTGGTAGCGAAGTAAAAACCATGTTGTCATTGCCAAGCTTTGGAGAGCAGTGTTTAGACTTATTCAGGAGAAATGCACTAACCATAAAAGTTTTAGAAATGTGAATATTTCAGCAGTACTTCTACATCAGTAATAAAGAAAATCAGTGTCAATGATAGGACAATACGGTGGCTCAGTGGTTAGCACTGTCGCCTCACAGCAAGAAGGTCACTGGTTCGAGCTATTTGGCATTTCTGTGTGGAGTTTGCATGTTCTCCCCCTGTTCACGTGGGTTTTCTCAGAGTGCTCCAGTTTCCCCCACAGTCCAAACAGACATGCGGTACAGGTGAATTGAATAAGTTAAATTGGCCGTAGTGTATGTTTGTGAATGAGTGTGTATGGATGTCTCTCAGTACTGGGTTGCAGCTGAAAGGGCATCCGCTGTGTAAAACATATGCTGGATAAGTTGGCGGATTGGTGCAGCTGACGACCCCTGATGAATAAAGAGACTAATCTAAAGGAAAATAAATGAATGAGTGACATTGATCATGTTAAACTCATTTGCAGATGTTCTTGCTTCAGTTTAAGCTTTTTGGATCATCTACAATCATGCTCGAGAACATGATTATTAAGTTTTAAAGCATTAAAAGACATTTTTATATTTAAATGTATTCATCACTTCAACTTTTAACAAATTGCTAATCTGTTGACATCATTAGAAATGCAAAACAGAATGTTTTCACTATTGTTTTCACTTTTGGACCCTACTATATTTCAACCAGTATTTTCATGGTGCATTAAATCATAATCACTTGTACTGAGACAGATACCAATAGAATCACATCTGTTTATCAGTATTGAGTGCGTCAAATGTGTGTAAATAATTATAAACATTATTAGCTCAGATAAAATCTATAACATTGTGTCGGAGGCGGTCTTAAATGATCCAGAAAATAATAAAACAACAAGCAAAAATCGTGAATCAGAGAAGAAACCATGTCAACTCTTTCTAAGTGTATTAAACATCTCAGCATGATCTCCAGGATTACTTTCCAGAACATTCACCACTAAAGAACAACATCAAAACTATTTGTTTGGTGCTTTTTTTCTTTTTTTATGCAGAGTATAGTTGAGAGAAGGAAAAGAGGATCAGAAAATGTTGTAAGTCAAACTCAAAGGCTCCTGTTGAGAATACGAATACGCTGTATAGCCGTTATTCCACATCTCAGACCATGCGTTTCTGGAGAAATTTGTGTCCAGATTTCTGACCAGGTTATGGAAGAACATCTAATCGGAAGCACATTGTGAATAATCATATATTACATTGCAATGGACATTCATTTTTGGACTGTTTTCTGATGCTTTTTGGCTGTGTGGGTGTTCGCAACGTGGAAATCAGCGAGAGAAAGTGAGAGATTGAGCGAGAGAGATAAACAGAAAAAAGGGGGGTGGCTTTCAACAATAAATCAAGTTCCAGACTAATCTATTTAGCATGCTTTCACCATTATCCTGTCAGTGAAACAGCTAATTAATTAACTGATTCTACAATGAAGAGCTTTTGAATGAGCCCATTTAGGTAATTACTACCAAGAGCTGTTTGGGCGCGTCATTTACTGCAGTCACACAAGCACGCTGGCAGCTGCAATAAACTCCCTATCCTGTACAATTAGAAAAAATTAAAGATAATATAGGTTATTGGTGTGTAGGTGTGCCATTGCGTGTGTTTGTGTTTGTGCATTGCGATTTAGACAGTGAGACTGACACAGACAGAGAGACTGGGTTGAACTTTACAACCAGAAGATCTAATTATAGCACTGTCTAATTAAAACAGGTCTTAATGAGATATACAGTTGAAGTCAGAATTATTAGCCCCCCTTTGATTTTTTTTCTTTTTAAAATATTTCCCAAATTATGTTTAACAGATTCAGGAAATTTTCACAGTATGTCTGATGATATTTTTTCTTCTGGAGAAAGTCTTATTTGTTTTATTTCGGCTAGAATAAAAACAGATTTACATTTTTAAACACCATTTTAAGGGCAATATTATTAGCCCTTTTAAGCTAATGTTTTTTGTTCATCTGTCTACAAAACAAACCATCATTATACAATAACTTGCCTAATTACCCTATCTTGCCTAGTTACCCTTATTAACCTAGTTAAGCCTTTAAATGTCACTTTAAGCTGTATAGAAGTGTCTTGAAAAATATCTACTAAAATATTATTTACTGTCATCATGGCAAAGATAAAATAAATCAGTTATTAGAAATGAGTGATTAAAACTATTGTGTTTAGGAATGTGCTGAAAACATCTCTCCGTTAAACAGAATTTGGGGACAAAAATAAACAGGGGGGCTGATAATTCAGGGGGGCTAATAAGACTTCAACTGTATATATTTAGATTTTTCTAATTTCTGTTCTTTATTAAAAACACTTTACACTCTGTCATTTTTTTTAAGGACGACAAGCTTAAGTAAGTGAAAATGTATGCTTCTTGTAGAACGTCCCCTTGGCTTTTTCATTCTTCACCAACACTCTCAGTAATAAAGGTACGTGATCTGTCACTGGGGTGGTACCTTTTTAAATGGTACACATTTGTACCTAAAGGGTTCATATTAATACCTCAAGGGTACACATTAGTTCCTAAAAAGTACAAAAGTTTACCTCTTAAAAATTTTAGGTACTAATATATGCTTTTAAAGTATACCAATATGGACCCTTTTGCTACAAATGTGTATCTTTTGAAAAGGGTCGACCCCAGTGACAGCTCTTGTACCTTTTACTTTTCTTGTTCTGAGAGAGAAGAAAGAAAACAGTACACTCATTCCTGGTATATTTAGCTTTCGCATTGTCATTTTTCTGACATATGTTGTGACAGAACTTCCCAAATCCCTAAACCAATGCAAATATATATATATATATATATATATATATATATATATATATATATATATATATATATATATATATATATATATATATATATATATATATATATATATATATTTTCAGTGCTACAGTTCTCAGCATAATTGAGTGCACCCTATTTTGAAAATGAATATTTTTATCTATTTCTCAGTGAATATAGGCAATGTATTTTGATGCATTTAAACAAAACAGATTTATTAAACAGAGATATTTATTAAAATGATATTTTAGTCACCAAACATATTTAGAAATTGACAGATAATATAATTAAATTCAAGCTAAATATTGCAAAAAAATTAATAAAAATAAAGATAAATAAATAAATAAAAAAGACAACCTACAAAATTTCAACCAATTTTTTTTTTTCTTGAATTTTCCTCTTTTTTAAATTTGTATTTAATATTTTTCCATACCATATAAATTTGGGTGTACTAGTTTTTGGACCGTTATGCCCCCGATTTGGTTTCAGTTCTGACTAATCTAATGTATATTTACAAATATAATATTGTATAGCTTCCTATCAAAAATATGAATTTAAAAGATAGATTTGTGAGGGCTGTACTTATATGCTGAGCACTGTACGTGTGTGTGTGTGTGTGTGTGTGTGTATATATATATATATATATATATATATATATATATATATATATATATATATATATATATATATATATATATATATATATATATATATATATATATATATATATATATATATATATATATAAAATAATCTACTGATTTATAAATATACTATAATCTACCAGTTATATATATCTGAAATACACACACATATATGTTTATATTTATTGTAATACTTCAAATTACATATACTTAGTTGTCTTTTATGTCATTTGTAATATTTATCTTTGACCAGATGGCTTTGGCTATTTTAGTTTAAAATTAAACTAAATGTAATATCTCCTTAACAGGTTATACATTTTTTATATTTATTTTAAGTTTTAATAATATTTAGAACTTATTTAAAATTTATTTTTAACATGATTTTAAATTATTTTGAAGGTGTCTTTAAGTTTATTTTAGAAACCAACAATATTTTAGTTTTCCTTGTCGGTAAAACCCCTTTGCTAAATAGTTATCATTCACAATTAATATTGAATTAAAATAAAAATTCCATTATATCTTAAACACACACGCACACACAAATGAATCCCATAGCATAATTTAAAATTATGTTGCACAAATAAGCCTAAATCCTTCAAATCTATCAACTTTTGGGACACAAAAGATGCTATTCAAAGCAAACACAAATAGACGGTTTCAGTACCAGGCCTTTGGTTCTCTACAATAGACAGGACAGGATCAAGACCAGATGCAGGAGGGGGAAGATCAGTGCCGATGAGCTCAAAGTGTGGGAAAGCACATCAGCCAACATCAGTATAAAGAGGACAACATGCTGGACAAAAGGAGATATTTGCACCTGGCCTGTGTCTGTGGTCAGAGGTTCATCACTTTTGGGTTGAAAGAAAAGGGATAACAAACTCTCCTCATCAGATCAGCAGCACTTCATCAGTTCATCTCAATAAAAGCTCAATGAGAGGCCATCCCTCTTTCTGTGGCCTTCTTTCAGGACGCCGGCCTGCTTCTTGTGTCCGGGGCTTCTCTGTTTGCTTGAGCTCTGGACGTCAGGCTGAAAGAAGACACGCACTTTAAATGAGAACAAAAACACCCAGAGGGATATATATCAAAATACACCCAGAAAAAAAGGATTTATGATTCTTGTTCAAACTAATTTAAAATGATCTTAAACAACACAATTCTGGAGATTTTTGGGACTTATTTTTTCTATGTTCAGTACACTTAAATATGTTATGTTAGCTCAATCAATTTGTGTTGGGACAACACGAATGAGTTGTGTGACACCCTGCATTTTTACAGTGCATTATATAAGTATTCAACACGTCATGTTTTTTTTCTGAGAATAATATTTCTTAAAGAGCTGTTGACAATGGATTGAACTGAATTTTGGTAAAAACTCAAACAATACAAACATAAAAATTAAACAAAACAAATAAAAAATCTGAAAGATGAGTAATATGTAACTCACAATAAATACCTAGAATTTTCTAGGTTATTTCCTGTCATTTTTTGGTAGAATAAGGGTCTAACAAATACAAATTTACCTTAATTAGTACATCTGTGCAATTGTTTCCCCCCACCCCAATCATGGATCAGTCTAGCAGTCAAATCAGATGAAAATGTTTTTTTAAAAAACAAATATTTTATTCATTATTTTTAATTGTGAACTCATTTTAAGCAAACAAATCTTTTAAAATGTAGAGATTGCGTTAAGATAAAAATATAGAAAGCAAGTCAGAGTCATATAAGAAAAAAAACCTGCTAAATAAATGCAAATATACGAAGAGTGCTTATTACTGTAGGACTTCTGGGTCCCATGGCTTGAATTGCTTGGGGTCCCCAAATCACTAAATCCAGCCCTGTCTGTGGATCTTGTCTATCAAATCTGATCTTTATTTTGTTATTTCTATTGGATTTATGTCAGGTGATTGGTTGGGCCATTCTACAGCTTGGTTTTCTTTTTCTGAAAGCATTTGAGAGTTTGCTTGACTGTGTTTTGGATCATTGTCTTGATGAAATGTCCACCTTGGTTTAATCTTCATCATCCTGCTAATGTAGATGTTTTCACTGTAGCAGCTAATATTCACTGACACTGACGAAGGGCAGAGGGTTGCTGGATAACTACAACGAGATTTCAGCTGCTGTCTGGGCTTTCACTGCCTTTTTACAGCTCCCTTTCTTCGTGTGTTCAATACTTTTTCCCTGTGTCACTTCATTTTATTACACATATCTTAATTTGTAAACTAGTTACTTTTGTTTTCTTTGCATATATGCATTTCTTTGGTTGATTCTCAAGGGAACGACTCTTTGAATCAAATGATGCATCAGAGAGTCCTGCTATTCCTGTTTATGTAAAGCACTTTGTATTGCAGCTGTGTATGAAATGTGCTATTTAAATAAACTTGCCTTGCTTTGCCTTAACAATTCAATGATTCAAATGACCCAGTCAGAGTAAATCTCAAGTTTTAAACTTACCAATTCAAAGATCCAGTCAGTGACAGTCTACAGTTAACAATCTAATCATTCAAATGATCTAGTTAGAGTAAATTTCAATTAATCTATTTTAAATGATCCGTTAGTGTCAGTCTCAGTAATGATTCACTGATTCAGATGATTCGGTCAGAGTGAGTCTCCATGTAATGATTCACAGATTTAAATGATGCAATCAGACCAAGGCTCTATTTAACAACTCACTCAATTTACAATCTCAAAAAGTCAAAGACTCCAAATAAGCACAGAACAGTTAAATTACTAATGCTGAATTTTAGTATTTATTACTGTAAATGAAAATCATATATTATAATAAATCAGTTGCAAAAGAGGTTGTTTAACACCCACAGTATGATTTTCTTGAATCTGTGAATCTATTTGCAATAATTTTAGTCCTTTGGCTTTTTTTTATTTTATTTCTAATACTTTTTGTGATTATTTGATGATGATTTTAATCTTCTTGTTCACGTAAAGCACTTTGAATTACCATTGTTTATGAAACATGCTATTTAAATATGCCTTGCCTTGTGAAATTTGATTTAAAATCTATGCATATCATTCATTCGTTCATTCATTCATTTTCCTTTGGCTTAGTCCATTATTTATCAGGATGCCCTTCTAGTCGCAACCCATTACTGGGAAACATCCATACACTCTCGCACTCATACACTACGACTAATTTAGTTTAACTTATATTGCAAGTGGGGGAAACCAGAGCACCTGGAAGAAACCCACACCAACATGGGAAGAACATGCAAACTCCTCACAGAAATGCCCAGCCAGGACTCAAACCAGCAACCCTGATGTGAGGCGACCGAACTGCCTAATATCCATCAAGACATAGATTCACCAAGGTACTGGAAATACTCCTCAGAGGTTTTTGTCCCTATTGATATGATAGCATCACACAGTTGCTGTAGATTTGTCGGCTGCACATCCATGATGCCAATCTCCCGTTCCACGACATCCCAAAGGTGCTCTATTGGATTGAAATCTGGTGACTGTGGAGGCCATTTGAGTACAGTAAACTCATTGTCATGTTCAAGAAACCAGTCTGAGATGATTTGTGCTTTATGACATGGTGCGTTATCCTGCTGGAAGTAGCCATCAGAAGATGAGTACACTGTGGTCATAAAGGGATGGACATGGTCAGCAGCAATACTCAGGTAGACTGTGGCGTTGACACGATGCTCAATTGGTACCAATGAGCCTAAAGTGTGCCAAGAAAATATCCCCCGCACCATTACACCACCCCCACAAGCCTAAACCATTGATAGAAAGGCAGGATGGAGCCATGCTTTCATGTTTTTGACGCCAAATTCTGACCGTACCATTCAAATGTTGCAGCAGAAATTGAGACTCATCAGACCAGGCAACGTTTTTCCAATCTTCTATTATCTAATTTTAGTGAGCCTGTGTGAATTGTAGCCTCAGTTTCCTGTTCTTAGCTGACAGGAGTGGCACCCATCTTCTGCTGCTGTAGCCCATCCGCTTCAAGGCTGTGTTCAGAGATGCTCTTCTGCATACCTCAGTTGTAACGAGTGGTTATCTGACACACTGTTGCCTTTTTTTCAGCTCTTTTGAGCCATAGAACTGCCGCTCACTGGATATTTTCTCTTTTTTGGACCATTTTCTGTAAACCCTAGAGATGGTTGTGCGTGAAAATCCCAGTAGATTAGCAGTTTCTGAAATACTCAGACCAACCCATCTGGCACCAACTACTGTGCCACATTCAAAGTCCCTTAAATCACCTTTCTCCCCATTCTGATACTCGGTTTGAATTGCAAAAGATCGTCTTGACCATGTCTACATGGCTAAATGCATTGAGCTGCTGCTATGTGATTGGCTGATTAGAAATTTGCATTAACAAGCAGTTTGGTATGACTCATTTTAAAATACTAAGCTATGTCGTATTTTTGCTATTTTCGCTTTTGAATTATAGTTAGTTATCGGTTTTCAGTGTACGACAAGCTGATCACATAGTACAAAGTGGTCCCCAAAATTTAGCATTTAAATGGGCTTATTATGTTCGAAGATGCTCAAAAGTGTTCATATTACTTCTTTACAGGCCGTATCTCATCTTTAACAAACGAGCCAGTGCTACAAACAGATAGATGATGACCCTGGATGTGCATGTAGGAGCAGATGATGTGTATGTGCGGAGGTGTTGGAGAATAAAGCTGGTCTGAATGGAAAAAACCAAGGAAAGGCCATCCTGAGTCTATGAATGCCAGTTTTCAGTGACTGCGTGTTCACCTCCTGCTTTGTCTCTCCGTTTCACAATGCAGGCGGCGCTCAATACCTCTTCACCCGGAGCTTCTTCAAGAACACTAGCCCTGCCTCTCATGAATGAACCTCTGTCAGGGCTTTTCTCCCAGCCTTCATTCGTTAACACTGCGAGACATTGCAGATTTGGACAGAGTAAGCATCACGCAAAACCATATTTCACAGTTTATGCTTCCAGACGCCACCTGTCACTTCAGCATTTATAGGCCAGCATCAGCACATGCACATATAAACACACAGGTGTGTACACACACACACACATACACACACACTTCTTCTCTTCATACTACACACATGCACTGTACTTATTGCACCTTGTGAAGGACACAAGGGGCCATTAATTACTGGAATGGGCAGTTTTAAATCTGGCAGAAGGACGCAGTGTTGTTCCTGCAGAATGGAACGTAATTAAGGGGAAAGGCCACACGTCAGCGCCGAGCAGCCCGCGGACAATGCTGATGGGGATTTATTACTTCAGCTACGAGAAAGAGAGAGAGTGTAAGAAACTGTGCTGGAGCAGCAGCCAGAGTCTTACACACACACACACACACACACATTGGTTTTGGTAGTTTATGAGGACTCTCAATATCCTTAATGTATTTTATATTCTATCCCATTACGTCAACCCTACCCCTAAACCCAGCCCTCGCGGGAAACAATCTGAATTTTGACATTTTCTAAATACTTCATTCTGTGATTTATGAGCCTTTTCCTCATGGAGACCAAAACAAATTCCCAGAAATGTCAGAAATTACTGGCATTGCTCTACTTTTTGGGGTATTTGGTCCCCACAATATGATGAACACAAGCATCGCACACAAGCATGTTGGTTTTGGTGGTATTTGAGAACTCTTTATAGACGTAATGAGTATTATACTGTAAAAATGCTTATTAAATTGCCTTACCTTACCCCTATTCCCTAAACCCAACCCTAACAGGAAATTTATGGCATATTTCAAATGTCAAAAATCCATTAGTCATTCATTCATTATCCTTCGGCTTAGTCCCTTATTTATAAGAAGTCACCACAGCGGAATGAACCGCCAACTAATCCAGTATATGTTTAACGCTGTGAATGCCCTTCCAGCTGCAACCTAGCATTGGGAAACACCCATGCACTCATTCTCTCACACACACACACATACTCATACACTATGGCCAATTTAGTTCATCAAGTTCACCTATACTGCATGTCTTTGTACTATGGGGGAAACCAGATCACAGGAGGAAACCATGTGAACACTGGGAGAACATGCAAACTCCACACTGAAATGAAAACTGGTGCAGCCGGGACTCGAACCAGCAACCTTCTTTCTGTAAGCAGACAGTGCTAACCACTGAGTCACCATGCCGCAAACTCATTAATTAATATATTTAAATGTTTTGAATAGTGAGGACACAGAGCATGCCCTCATAAACCCCCTCAACATTCTAATACCAAAGTCATAGCCATGTCATTAATTTAAATTTGTGTCCTCGTAAACCTCCAAAACTAGTATATACACACACACCTGGCTTAGATGTAACCTAGCTGCACATGTGCATGCTGACACAAACAGACTCCCTTGCAAAAACATAAGGCTCACCTTCACTCCCTCTTTAAAAGTAGCTGATATGGAAGGTCACTTATTTCCCTCAGATTTACTTCAGCTAATTGTGTGTGTATATTTGACCCTGGATAAACAACATTAACCTTCAGAGTTGTGCATGTTCTTGGATAAACAGTTTTTTGTGGCTTGACACTTTAAAAATATATTACTAAACACTTGTGAACGGAGCTAAATGCAAGAAGGCGCTAATAGAACTGGAAATATGCATTGCTGCATATATTCTCTGAAAAAAAATGGTACAATAGTTGAAATTGGGGTTGGAATTTTTTTTGAAAGGGACACGTTTATAGCATGTTAGTTTTAGGGGGAAAGTCAAAACTGTATTACACTTGTATAGTTTCATATCTGAATCAAGTGCCTTTTACAGATAGTACCACCCAGTGACAAATTGTGTGTTTTTTACAGTTCAGTTGTTTATGTAGCATATTGCTAAAAGACACCCTCGTGTCATTCCAAACTTCTATGTTATGACATTTTCTGTGAGGCACAAAAAACACTGTGACTGGGTTGGAAGTTGATGCGTTTATAACCAGATATATGAAGTCAAACCTGAGCAACATACAGAATATTTTAATTGAGCTGTGGGGGAAAAAGTGTATTACTGATTAATGGTTTCAGTTTCTCCCTGTTGATTACAATATGCTGCAAATGGCTTTAAAAGTATTGAAATATATAGATGTAATATAGGTCACTTTACTCATTATTTATTTTTTTATTTGTCATTTTTCTGAAGCTTTACAAATGTTGTAACTGTGAATTGTTACCATGTAGAGCTAAACAAAGTTTTAAAGTTCCTCTTTCAGAAATTAAATGTTAAGAGATTAAACATTTTGATTGTCACATTCAATTAATGATAATTAAAGTGATTCATTAAAATGCACTTAAACTCTATTTATTTCTGGTAAAGTTCATTTGCAAAGTTTCGCTGTTTAATTCAAGATTTAGTAATTGAATAAAAAATATGTATATGATCAAACTTACATTGTACATTGTAAAAAAATTATATCATCAATTAGTCCTGACAGCATATGTTTTAAGTCATTGTAACTTATTAAACTAAGTGAATCATGTTCTAACTTAATTTTGTAAGTTACACAAGCTGTTTTAAGTCAGTTTAACATAATATAAGTTCAATGGACTCATAAGGTTAGTTTGCTTTAGCTTAAAAAATAAGGTAACCAGAATTTTTTTACAGTGTAGATAAAATAATAAGAAAAAAGCTTTATTGTTGATTTACTATATAACACGAGGGGCAACACGGTGGCTCAGTGGACAGCACTTTCACTTGATTTCACTTTGATTCGAGACCCTGCTGGGCCAGTTGGCATTTTCATGTGGAGTTTGCATGTTCTCCCTGTGTTCCCGTGGATTTCCTCCAGGTGCTCCGGTTTCCCCCACAGTCCAAAGACATGCGCTATAGGTGAATTGACTAAGCCAAGTTGGCTGCAGTGTATGAATGTGTACATGAATGAGTGTATATGGATGTTTACCAGTACTGGGTTGCAGCACGAAGACTATCCGCTGTGTAAAACATATGCTGGATAAGTTGGCGGTTCATTCTGCTGTGGCAACCCCTGATAATTAAATGGACTAAGCCGAAGGAAAATTAATAAATATTAAATATTATTACTTTAACAGTGGACATGAATGTGTTAATAGTTTAGTATTGCTGAGATACTACATTTGAGAATTAGTTTTCATATTTTCACTTTATGATTTTATAAATATGTTTTTATGTGTATATTATTTGTATTCATATTTATTTGCAAAACTGAAACTGTTATAAAACTAACTAAAGTGCGAAATGCCTCCTCGTATCATGTTGCGATTTTATGGTATTTGAACAAATCCATTGTTGTTTTCCTGGATAAATGCTACGTTTTCTTTGCTAACACCAACTCATTTCTGTTCCTTTGTCTCGTCACTTGTTGAGTTTAGTTCAACTGTAATAAAAGTTGTAAAGATTTCCTTTAAATTCTCAAGACCACTTACAGCTCATCACATGTTCTGATTTGTTTTTTACACTCCTAATCTAATTATCCCAACAAACCACTTTCATTAGCAACATCATGCTGCCCAAAAGAAACCAGGTCACCCTTCATGTTCCACTAAAGCGCAGAAGAAACCACTGAAGGAACGTGCAAACCACAAAACATACATTAACACCCCACTGTTCCTCCCCATGACTGAAAGTAAGAAGCTATAAATTCATAAAAGAGAGCGAAAATACACTTTCTAATTTCCTTCCCTCCGTGTTGAAAGCCTGATGACTGAAATTACACCTGGGCTCCATCTGAGCTGGGCTTTTTTTCTTTCTGGCTATTGTACAAGCTAAGCAATCATCTATATCAGTACGCAAAAAAAGAACTCGGGGTAACAGAAGGCTCACGGATTGAGAAAGCTCTTTCACGGCTGTCATAATCTCACAGGCACAAGCCGAATTGTTCGTCTTCACAGAAGCAGAACACCTGAGTCTTTCCAAAGAGCCTGTACAGTGTGGAAAAGGGCCAGGTGTCCCGAACACAACACATTTAGCAGGAGTGATGATTGTGTGGCGCAGCTTTGAAAGCGGGCGAACTGATGAATTCCACGTTTCTCTCCGCCCTGAATGCGGACTTTTATTGACGAGCGTCTCTGCCAATATACGGCTGTAAAATGAAGTCTGGTTCTGGCTCTGAATGGCTTCACCCTTCTCCGGTCTGCGTTCCGCCTCCTTCATCTCGCGTTCTGCTATCGGCCCATAAAACACTCCCTCCTCCCTCCGCGCCGCTCGCTCGCTCGTGAGATTTGCCTAACAATGGGTGGCTCTGCCCAAGGTCAGATAAGAAGCCACAGTCCAAGAAGCCACAGTCACTGTTTCTTTCATCCGTCTTTTTCCCCCTCTCTCTCTCCCCTCACAGCTTTCAAATTATCTCTGCAGCACATAATAATAATTACTGAGGACGGCGGAGAGGAGATAAGGGAGAAGCGGCGGACGGGAGAGAAGAGGGGAGGGCGAACGCGCGGAGAGAGAGAGAGAGAGAAGGAGAGAGGGAGTGTGAAAAAATAGGGCTGCCAGAGAAAGAGAGAGGTTGAAGAATTATTATTGCTAGATGGAATTGGTTGGGTGGGAGGGAGAGGAGACGCTCGGAGAGAACAACAGCACTAATGTGCCTGTAATGAGCAGATCTCTATTTTTCTTCATATGAAAGAGTGTTTTTTTATGTATCGACGCCTGTAGAGGCTCACAATTCTATTATAACATCCGTATAATGCTATCCTGGTGGTTAAGCGACATGAGGCTTTTTGATTTTCAAGGTTGCGTGGAGTTTTGATTGTTGTAAGTTCTTTAAAGTTTCCAAGTTTCCAGGGGGAATTTCTTGAAAGACGCTGACTTTGTAAGGTGCCACCATGTAATCGGATGCAAATTAAAGATAACTTTTTAAATAGACTTAAATGCTTCTTGAATTCATATGTGTCCAGTATTACAGTTGCAAAAAAAAAAAAAAAAAAAAAAAAAAAAACTAAATGATTCAACAAAACCATTGACTTCACATAGGGAGTTATAGATCATTCCAATGAAGATGAAGGTCTCAGGGGACTTCAAATGAACAAATTCTTCAATTCTTCACGTTGAATTGACTCTTAGTTATGAATTATCTCTTAACAATTGTCTGCAGCTTGTGACTCATTGATATTTTTATTTACGCTTTTAAATTGTAGTATTGTACCATGACCTCTGCTCTTACAACTTAAACTCTACAATTGAACAAAATGACTTACACTCACATTTTTGTAGTTTAAAACAATAGATTATATATATAGGCTACATATTCAAATACATTTAGATTCGAGAACCTGATTGCATATATATATATATATATATATATATATATATATATATATATATATATATATATATATATATATATAGAGAGAGAGAGAGAGAGAGAGAGAGAGAGAGAGAGAGAGAGAGAGAGAGAGAAAGAGAATATATATATATATATATATATATATATATATATATATATATATATATATATATATATATATATATATATATATATATATATATATATATATATATATATATATTCATTCATTTTCTATTCGGCTTAGTCCCTTTATTAATCTGGGGTCGCCACAGCGGAATGAACCGCCAACTTATCCAGCATATGTTTTACGCAGTGGATGCCCTTTCAGCTGGAAACATCCACACACTCATTCACACTCATACACTACAGACAATTTTAGCCTACCCAATTCACCTGTACCGCATGTCTTTGAACTACCAGCACTCTTTGACAGCACTACCTACTGCGCCACTGCGTCGCCCTATAATATGGTTCTTGAATATGACTGGCAGACAGCCATGCAATATTCTGCAATATCTGAACTCCTACAGCCCCTTCACCCATGTGCGTTACTCTGCCCAAATAGAGTGACAGCAGATCAGTAGACTCACTCTACAGTTTGACAAATATTGCAGCTGTTGGACAACATAATGTACTTTTGAGGCTTTTTAGGTGGGAATGTAGTTGTTTAGATTGCAACTATGCAATTAATTTATGAGGACAGTGCCTATTTTATATATTTATAATTTCAGAGATATAGCGTGTCGTTGGCATCCATCACCCTGTCATTGAGCAGAGCAAAGATGGTTGACGTTCCACCACAAGATGGAGCCAGAGACTGCATAATAAGGCCTTAGAGGAGAAAATGACGTGATTTCAAACTACAGCTGATCAAATCAAACTATAAAAACTGGTAAGTGACTTTCTAAGTTGATCTCTCTCTTTTGTATGTTGTTGTGCTGTATTTGTACCATAGTCTGGTAGTGTTCCTGGTAGTGTTTGATTTGCTTTGGCTTTTTCTGAGTTAATTATTATGATTTCCTGATTGCAACAGAGAAATACTGGTAAATGCCATTCATGTTGTTCAGCCTTATAATCCTAAAATGTGAGAAAAATCACCTGTTTTGTCATCACTTTAGACATTACGCTAGAGAATCATTCAAATACTAGCTCTAAAGTGACGTTTGTGAAGTAGAACGCTTTCTGCTGTTCTGGCGTCAGCTGCAGTTGTGAATGAACAAGGGAAGAAAGTAGTTCAAAAGGATTTTTAGACTCTCCGTGTTTGATTTTCTTATTATTAACACAATTATGCTGTTGAACTGTTGTATAAATGCAATATCACACTAGTAGCAAAAATATATGGTTGTACATCGTCCCTGCTGGGACATTAAGGCACTTGGCAATATCGCACTGCTACCCTATTTTTTAATTTTTTTAATTTTTTTACTAGAATTTACATAACCAACTCACACAATTAATTGTTTCAAACTATTAGAATGTCAACAAATGTCAATTTGTGAAACGTTTTAATGTCTAAAATTGCTGCAGCATATATCAATGTGCAAGAAAGCAGCTTGATAGATAAAAAAGGGTAAACACCCATTAATCACAAGATATGGGAAACAATTAATAAACAAATGATTATTGCATTGTGAAGTGCTACAATTCTTTCTAATCTGTATTTTGATATCTTAACCTATCTTTACTAGATTAGCTAGGTTTTTGTAATAAACCTTGCTATTAATATGTATATAAGTAGCATTTTTACTACTTGTGTGTGCTGTAAACATATGTGTATTTACAAAAACAACTGTAACATTTCTGTTATAATATAAAACAAATTTTCAAATGAACAGAACATTTAGATTTGAACAAAAAAACTAAAATAAAACATCTAAATCTGAATTAATAATGAGCCAGTATTAAAGTCACCCATACTATTGTGAACAAAGAGCTTGTTCATAAAACAAATTAACAACGAAATAACTTCTCTATTTAAATATTATTAAATGTATTTTAACTTTTAATTTATGGAATTTTGTGTGGGCCTCAAAGTGCATGCTTTTGAAAATTAATGTTATCTTCGAGCAAACTGCAAAATTAATATATTTGAAAACAAGTTCAGTTAAGAGCTTATATAACATCTGACTCAAGCTGTGTGTGACCTACTGTAAATGAACTCATTTTCACCAATTAGAACAATAAACAAATTACTGAATCAATAAAAACAATACAAAGTTTTTTCTTAGTCTTATTTTTATTATTATTATTTATAATTTAGTATTACTATTAATATCTCAATAGTTGAAGTGCAAACTGGTATTGACACATCATTTTCTTCAACCATTAAGAAATGGTTACATCCCAGCGTGTGATTTGGCCAAATTCACACATTTTACTTTAACTTTTTGAATTTGATATCTCAAAAAAATCTATGTAAGAGACTGGCAGTACTAAGCGCCCATTTTACATCATTTTTGGTCAAAAATGGCAGTTTTTTGGGTTTTCCATGGACACAGCATTGTAATGTAAACACACTAATAGCATCTTCAAAGCTAATTTCACTATCACAGTCAGTCTTGCTGATATTGCAAGACAGCTTTTCACCCTGACAAGACAAGCAGTTGAAGTCAGCATTATTAACCCTCCTGAATTATTAGTCCCCTATAGACTCATCCCCAATTTCTGATTAATGGAACGATTTTTTTCAACAAATTTCTAAACATAATAGTTTTAATAGCTAATTTCTAATAACTGATTTATGCCATGATGACAGTACATAATATTTTACTAGATATTTTTCAAGATATTAGTATTCAGTTTAAGGGCAAATTAAATTAAATTAAATGAAATTAGGCAAATCATTGTATATCGATCTTGTACTGTAGACATTAGGGATGTCCCAATCAGAGTCATTTGATTTTGAGTATCTACCGATACCAAAACCCGATCAAATACTTTTTTTAATACATGAAAACAGAAAAAAGAAGAGTGGAGAAACAGATCCAGGATCTGTTTAATTTACCTTATTTCAACATTCAATAACAATTCAATAACAAACAGAGAACTTCTGTGAGGTAGCTTGAACAATCAAATAATAAATAACATCAATTTTTCACTTTTGGACTTCAATACAAATATAAAGCAAACCTAATATAAAATCAAATAGCACTCAACAAGTTTACATATCTCACAGTTTGTTGTCGTCATCAACTTTATGATACCTCCAGACCGCGCCAGTACCTGACATACTTGCGCTTTACGTTTCAAGCTGCTTCTGTGTTCTACTTTGCTGCTATTTAACCAATAGTGTCTCTGCAACAAAGTGATATTATGCCGTATGTGTTGCTGTTTCTGTGTGAAGTCAAGAGTGAGGTCAAACTCTTTGCCACCGCATAACAATAGATGTGTTCAAAAATAATGAGAAAATTTATAAATAAATATATATATAAATAAATAAATAAATCAATAAAAATAATAATAAATAAAAAAAAATTAAAATAAATAAATATATATATATATATATATATATATATATATATATATTCATTCGAGTTCTGTTTGGGAGGCAGTGTCTGATTCTGATCGAGTCTGAAACCTCGTGAGTCTGAAACCGCCTGATTTCCGATCGCGTGATCGGAGGTAGACAATTGAAAAAATATTGCTAAAGTGGGCTAATAATATTGACCTTAAAAGGTTTTTTTTATTATTAAAACTGTTTTTATTCTAGTCGAAATAAAACAAATAAAACTTTCTCCAGAAGAAAAAATATTATCAGAAATACTGTGGAAATTTCCTTGTTCTGTTTAACATCATTTAGGAAATATTTAAAAAAGGGGAAAAATATATATTATAATTCTGACATCTACTGTATGTTGTCAGGTTTTAATCATCCATATCAGTGTTTCTCAACCACATTCATGAAGGACTATCAACACTGCATGATTTGGATGTCTCCAACATGGAAAATGTGCAGAGCTGGTGGTCCTCCAGAAACATGATTGACAAACACTGACCTATTGGTATACAATGAAAACAGCAATAGTGGACTATTGGATTGTATTTGCAATGCAGAGTGTTTCCTTACATTGCCATCTACTGGTCTGGCATGCATAATACTCAATTTTAAGTTGTCTTCATGAATCTGAGAGCATGGGAATTAACTGCACAATATTGTCATCTAAACACAAAAGCTTTAAAAAATGCAAAGAAAGAACTTTCCATTTGAGTATTTCACTGTCATGTAAGTGCACCCTCAGGAAATGGTTTAAATCCCCAAAAGACTCCACATAGGGATTTACAGCTCATCAGTCATTTCTAAAGAAGATGAGCGTCTCTAGAGGTTTTAAATGAACAATATTCTCCAGTCTAAGTTGCATTGCAAATGCCCCCAAATCCCCTCCTGTTCACTCTGCCCCTCCTTTCTAAACAGCACTTTTCACGCATTTCCGCACCCATAACCCTTGTGACCCCCATAATGTTATCAAGAAGCAGGGTAAGCCTCCTAATCCTTGGTCCTGCGGTTCCCCACACCACCCCGAGGAGCGTCTATCTGCCCAGCTGAGGTGCTCTGTGTCGGGCTGATACTTGCGGGCTGTAGAGGGGGGTCTGGAGATACCTATCAGAGACGCTGTACGACACACACACACAGACACACATACAAATGTCACCCCTGACATGTAGACCACTGGCCACCGTAACAATATTCTGAGGAGCCCTTATCTCTCAACTCAAGCTTGGTTGTCTGGATGACCCATAGCGGTCTGATGAAAAGTAAAGGGGGGCTCTGTCTATATCCAGCCCACTTGCTTCTCACTGGGTCACTAGGCTTTGCTTGTGGCTTAAGACCTAGATATATTCATGGTCATCTGGACCTCAGCCAAACTGGATGAACATGTAAATATGTGCTGAGTGCTTTCAAAAAAAAAAAAGTACAACAAAAACGAAGAGAGAAGAGAGAAGAGAACATCATTGCAGTGAAAAGGCAAATGGTAGTAAAATTTTTTTGGGGTCATTCAGAACCAAAATGTCATTTTTCTCAGTTCCACACTATAGTAAGTTAAGATCTTTTACCTTTGTAGAGCAGATTTGTGGCTCTTTGTGATGTACATTTCATTCAAGTAAACATATGAAATAAAACAGGATTTCCATGTGAAAAAGGCGGCGCAACAGAGACCCACCAACTCATTATACAATTACCATGGACCAATGGTAGCTAAAGGTGTTAGTTTTTGGTTTCAAAACAAACAAACAAATTGCATTTTAACCTGGGGTCCATTCTTTGTACCACGCTAAAGTGATCTAAGATGATTTGACATATCCTGGATCTTTTACTCTTGATAACTGATCTCTGGCTAATTTGGTTCTTCAAACAAGTTTGTGAATCAGATTAAAATGTCTGGATGAACTGATCTGAGATTGCTGCATGTGTTGTGAAGGACAGATCTATCGATCCTCAAAATCATGATCAGAAATGCAATGATTGGCTGACGGCACAGCAGCATTATGACATCATCTGTATGATATTCAATTATCCATGTGAGCAAAACTACAAAAAATTCGTAGTAAACGGTTTGTTAAATATGATACGCAACAACGTTCCACCTTTGTTGTGGGATGCATGCATTACACTTTCATGTGTCAAGAGTATTTAGCAATTTATTTAGTTTCATATTTAGAGCCGATTTTCTTTATTATTGTAGCCTTGACCTATTCAAGTTTCCTAATCTGCATAAGGAATAACTGGCTGTTTAAACTCATTTTGCATCAAAAAAATACATTTTGATATCGGTAAAGGTGTCTGCAACTTTTGCAAAGCATCAAATCACCATCATATTAGCTGTCAAAACATGTTCATGGCTGCATAAATTATTCCTTTAAAAAAAAAGTTGAATATTGTGCATGTCTATTATTATACACAAATTATACTAAAGCTGGTACCTTACAATAGTATGCGATTGTATCTAAAAAGTCCAAATTATAAATGTTCAATTTGAACCCCTTGGGGAGAACCACTCTGTGACAGTCTTTGTGCTTTTCGGAGTGCAGATTGCATTTGTTTTACATTTTTTAAAACTGTCTACTATTTTCCCAAATGTATACAACCCCTGTAAGAAAATATCAGAATTCAGTACTTTCAGTATTACCTTTGTTTGAAAAGACCTGATCCTATTCTGTTTATGTGGAATAAGCCTGCTCTCGATCAGGTTTGAGCTACCAGAACTGTTGCTTTGACAAAACTTTTTCAAGTTTTGAAGAACGAAACAATCCTGGATCATGTCAAATCATCAATAACCAAATTCAGCTAATTGAGTAATCCACATACAAAGAACGGACCCCTGATTTCAAAGTCATGCAAGTGTGGTCTAATGTCTCTTAAACCACATACATCTAGACATAGAATGGAATTATATTTACATTAATTGAACCAAAGGCCAGAGTTTATGTTTTAGAATAATTCAATAAGAACTTTATGAACCAAGATCGTGTCAAAACTTTTTCATAAAACTCATTAGTGCACAAAACTGCAACAGGAAAGTCAAACAACTTGTAAAAGTCACCTTGTGTAAAGACTAATCCACAGCGTATTTAGTTCCAGCACTGTTTGTTTTTAGCATGAAGAGACCCAGACAAGTCATAGAAAGATGAAAAGCCTAATGCAGGAGACATTTCAGATATGCTCTTGTTTCAAAAGTATGGGTCGTCAGAGATTAAAATTGAATCAGAGGTTCTTTTTCTTCATGACAGTGCTGCTGTCTATAAATGTCTATGGTTTTTAAAGAAAAAAATGAAGGTTCAATACAAGCAACTAAAGCACTGCAAGCAGCATTTGTGGAATGCTGATCATTGTTACTGAGTTTCTACAAGCAAGATGGAGACACTTTCTTTAGTCTTTAGTGCATACTGACCAGATGATTTGAAAAAAAAAGTCTTTTTGACTTCTCGGAGTATAAAAATGTCTGATTGTGTGATATCAGTGTAAATCCAATAGGTAGATTTTGCTCTGTGTACAATTACTGTATGGATATACTGTCACATTCCTTGTTGATATCTTTTCATGGATTTCATACAAAGATTAGTTTGTTAACATGGTCATGACATGGGTTCAAAAATACTGTCACATATTGCTGTATATTATTCACAGTACTGTATACCGGCCCAGATGTCTATTGTAAACCTTACTGTAAAGCATTTCGAGAGATGATTAATACACTTTCACCATAAATTAAATGGAAATTCATTATTTTCTCCAATTCTAAAGAAGCATCTTGATTAAGAAATAATTGACCATTATAAATAATTACAACAAAACCATTAAAACAAAACAGAAAAAAGACAGAAAGATATTTAAAAAAATTGAAAAAGTCAAAATGTGGTTTATTTATAAACTAATTTCGAGAGGATCACGTACTTATGATTGAACACCGCTGGTCCGGCATTAGCCAACACATGATGCACTAATCAGATGAATCATAACTCTATATAAATAACTGTTGGGGGTTTCTTACCTCAGTCATATTCATCTTGAAGATTCCTCCCTCCACCCCTCTTCCTCCCTTTTTCTTAGATAGGGCGGCATGGCAACCTAGTGGTTAGCACTGTTACCTCATAGAAATAATGTCACTGGTTCAAGTCCTCACCAGGCAAGTCAACATTCCTGTGTTCTCCTCATGCTCGTGTGGGTTTCTCCCGGGTGACCCGGTTTCCTCTCACCGTCCAAAGACATGCGACATAAGTGAATTGACTAATTCAAAGTGGCACCATAGGTGAACTTAGTCAGCCATTTATCTCTTTTAGAAATTCCTAATTTGTCATTAGCCATAACAAGCTGGGGAGTTTTCGAGACCTAGCTTAAACTCCCCCCTCGCCCTTCAAACGGGAGGGAGCCCCAGGCCTCGAGGATCTTCTGAGTTCAGGGCTCTCTCCCGGGACAGCATGCCAAACACGCCGTTTTATCAATCATCAGCTAAGTGTGAACTCTTGAAACCAAAAAAAGAGAAGGAAGTCTAACCGAAACAAAACAAAATGTAAAACGATAAACCAAACTGAAACAAAACAAAACAAAAAAGCACAGCAAACTGAAAAAAACTGAAAGCAAACGAAAAGCAAATTGAAACAAAACAAAAAACAAAACAAACAAAAATTGCATAATAAAACTTAACGAAACAAGAACTAACATTACAAATAAATAAACAAAATCATTAAATCAAATCAAAAACGGAAACAACAAATGATACAAAACAAAATTAAACCAAAGCAAATTGAAACAAAAGAAACAGAAAAAAGACAGAAAGATCAAAAAAAAAAAAATTACAAAATCAAAACCAAAAAAATAAAGGCAGCCAAACTGAAACAACACAAAATATTAAAACAACAAAAAAACTTAAAAATAAATAAATAAAAAAAATTAAAATATTAAAACAACAAAAATATAAAAAATATTAAAACAACAAAACAAACTTCAACAAAACGTCAACAAAACAAAACTTCAACAAAACAAAACTTCAACAAAACAAAACTTCAACAAAACAAAACAAAACAAAACAAAACAAAACAAAACAAAACAAAACAAAACAGCAAACTTAAAAAACTGATAGCAAACCAAAACTGAGTTGAAACAAAACATAACAAAACAAAGCAAAGCAAAGCAAAGCAAAGCAAAGCAAAGCAAAGCAAAGCAAAGCAAAGCAAATAATGCATAATAAAACTTAACAAAACTAATATTACAAATTAAAAACAAACAAACTCTTAAAACAAATTTAAAAGGCCAAAAATAGCTCAAATAAAAAAGGCAAGCAAAATAAACTCAAACAAAATAACAGAGCAAAGCAAACCAAACTAAAACAAAGCATAACAAATGAAACAAAACAAAAGGAAACAAACCAAAGCAAATCGAAACAAAACAAAGCAAACAGAAAACAACAACAATAAAAAATAAAATACAAAAAAATCATAAAACTAAAAACAAACAGTACCCAGCAGTAAAACCGAACGCCATATATTATCTTAAACAAAACAAGCCCAAGACATACACCAACTCCATGAAAGAAAACAAATGTTATTTAGATATGCATGCTTGGGAAACCTGCGAAAAACTGAAATAATTGTTCTAGAAGAGAAAGTGTGGAGTCATGTGACACAAAATCTGCATGTAAACCTGACTGCCTGAACTTTACCAACGACACTGTTAAGCATTGGGTGTTAATATTCAGTCGGAAATAGAAACGCGTCGCTGAAGTGTTAAAATTAAATATAACACCAAGAATTTTACTTGCATGAAATCTAAAGTTAAAAAAGAACCGAATTGCTAAATTAAACAGTGCTATTTTCTGTCTTTTTTACAAAGCTAACCATACAATATGTACATTTCTTTTGCCCATAAATGCATTTGATACTTCAACAGAAATACCTCATTCGCCTGTAATAATTAGAAAAGCGTGAAAAAGGTGTTGGTTTAATATGCATGAAAGCTTCCCACTGGCCTCTGGAAATGGGAGATAAAGTGGACATATCTCTGAGAGTTATGATAAGTGTGTGTGTTTGTTTGCACACGTGTGTTACTGTGTGTGTGTGTGTGTGTATGTCTGAGACATATCTCTGAGCTGTATGATAAGACACATCAGCACGTAACAACACGGCGAAATGGAGGGAGGAGGGGGAGAACGGATGGAGGCAGAGATTGGGGGAAAAAATGAATGACACAAGGGGGCGTTTCTATTTCTCTCTCGCGCACTCAGTGTGGGTCCTCTGGGAAAGGTCGTGCGGCACAATGCAAACATGTCTGTGTGAATAGCTCGATGGGAAGAGGACAGCTGTTTGAGATGACAGCGATGGCTGCTAATGCTCAATCTGTCTGCCTCCCCACAGACCTATTCATACACGCACACGCGCTCGCACAATGACCACAATGAGCTCGCCACAAAGCACAAATGTGCCGCTAACACGTATACTGTACACACTTGCCACTTGTGCATGACAGAATGACAGCCCGGGCTTCCTGTGTTGTGCATTAATGGGTAAATTACTCTGTAACTAACTGTCATTTAATATGATACATCAGTAAAAGGAGAGCGATTTATTATGCTGTGTTGTGATGTATTATAGAGTTTCAAAAACATTCACAGCTAATATTATAGACTCTAAGAACAGAAACATACTACAAACAGATATGCAATTGGATATATTTGAAGCTTAAAGGAACAGTTCACCCAAAAGAGAGAAAGAAAAGAAAATTATATCAGAATTTTAAGTTCAGACAAACAAAATCTGAGTAATGTTTAATAATTCCCTTTTAAATATCCATAACTTTTATAAATAAATACTTCTAATACTAACCTCATCACTTTTTCTACAACAGGACTTCATTAAAGGAGGCATCTATTATGCAAAAATCTCATAAACACAGTTGTGTGGTAAAAGTCTGTGACTGTGAATATCAGAATCAGAACCAGAAAGAGCTTTATTGCCAGGTATGTTCACACATACGAGGCATTTGTTTTCGTGACTGAGCTTCTACAGTGCAACAGAATTATATATATAGTAGAAGTAGTACATAAATAATATACTATATATAATAGAAGTAGTGAATGCAAATAGACAAATTGACAAGTGTATGTACAGTTAGATTACTATATACAACGTTATATGTGCAGCTGTTATATGCATATATACAGTTGAAGTCAGAATTAATAGCCCCCCTAAATTATTAGCCCCCCTGTTTATTTCCTCCCCAATTGCTGTTTAATGGAGAGAACATTTCTTCAACACATTTCTAAACATAATAGTTTTAATAACTAATTTCTAATAACTGATTTATTTTATCTTTGCCATGATGACAGTACATAACATTTGACTAGATATTTTTCAAGACACTTCTATACAGCTTAAAGTGACATTTAAAGGCTTAACTAGGTTAATTAGGTTAACTAGGCAGGTTAGGGTAATTAGGCAAGTTATTGTATAACGATTGTTTGTTCTGTAGACTATCAAAAAATATATATAGCTTTAAGGGGGCTAATAATTTTGACCTTAAAATGGCTGTTAAAAAATTAAAAACTGCTTTTATTCTAGCCGAAATAAAACAAATTAGACTTTCTCCAGAAGAAAAAATATTATCAGACATACTGTGAAAATTTCATTGCTCTGATAAACATCATTTGGAAAATATTTTAAAAAGTTAAAAAAATTAAAAGGGGAGCTAATAGTTCTGACTTCAACTGTATATAACCAGCTTCTTATGGTAAAAAGTATTAATTATATTTTTATAACCACACTTCATAAAGTTTGCAGAAACACTTTGATTGACATTCTCCCTTTGTATGTGTCATCAGAGGAAGAAAGCTCCGCCCATTAGTGACGATCTCTCCCTCATTAGCATCGGATGTTACTCTTGTTTTTGAATCTGCCACTATGCTGACACATAGGTATTTGTAACTCCCCCTCTTTTGAAAAAAAGGCCTGGGAGCACAATCTCATTTAAATTTAAAACGACAGTCAACAAAATGGTACAATTTGCAACCCAGACTCATTCTGAAAACGTACCCCTATATACATTCCTGGAGAGCGCCAAATACATCCTAGGAGGTAAGTTTTTTTTTTTGCAGTTTTTGTGAATCAACCAGAGGCCGCTGTGCATGCTTTCTGAGTTCTTAAATTTCTCTCGCGAGTGCCATTCATGCCTGCTGTTCTTGCGTAAATCTACTAGAGGCTGCTGTCGACTGACTGACTGATCGACTGACCTCCTCCTTCCCTAAACCCAACCAATAGTGTTTTAAAAAAGCACTGATTGACCCGCTCGCCTACTTTCCTAAACCCAACTTACAGTTTTCAAAATCAATCCAGAAAAAGAAAAGCCCTCGCCTGATTTTTACCACGTTTTCAGATTTTACCACATTCTCACGCTGTTATTTACTTGTTTATTTTATTTTTTGCCTTCTGTTTTTGTCTTGTCCACTTTCTGGAACCCTTCTTCTCTGGACTCAAACCCCATGGTCGTGGTCAACTCCTCGCTGCATTTCCTGTCCACCGACTTACTTGGCGAGCTAACTAAAAACTGGTTACCACACGAAGGTAAGCCGTCAGCTGGTAAGCGCGGAAAGGAACAGCTTCATACCGCCCCGTAGCATTCGTTTTAACACAAAATGTAGCCATTCGTAACTCTTGATCTCCGTAATTCGCGATCTCCAGAAATGTGTATAGGGGGACATTTTTGAATTAAATAGTTTAACCCCATAATTATACCAAAATGTACAAAACACAAAATTCACTCAAGAGGTTTATGGCTTTTTTGTTCATTTAGATGAGCACACTCAGAAGCCATTCACACAGAACACGTCTTTACATCTAAATTAAATGTAGCACTCAGAAGTGGTTTTACAAACACCTCCTCCATAATCTTACCATCAAATTAAACAGCTGGCATGCAAACCTGCTACTGTAAACTGAAGCTTGCAATGCTTGCCCTATACCTCTGAGTTATTCTGATTGGTCCACTGCTTTGGAACTGACATTAATGATCCTTAGTGCATATAAAGGTAAAAAAAAAAAAACGACTTAAAGTGACACAATCTCTTACAAATGATGTGCTCATGAGCAAAGTGTCACAAAAGAGTCATGCACATCGTCAAGTGATTTTACATAGAAAAACAATGGAAAAGTAGCATATTGTCATGGAATTTTTTTTATTGGAAGTTATTTTACATAAAGTTCTTCCCAAATTTCTAATGGAAGTGAAAGCTCCAAAACATGCATTCATCCATTTTAAAAATAATCTATTCAACTCCTTTTGATTAAAGGGGACCCATTATACCCCTTTTTACAAGTCTATAGTGTCCCTAGAGTGTGTATTTGATGGTTCAGCTCAAAATACCCCACAAATAATGTTTTATAACTCTTTGAAATTGACACTTTTAGGCTTTGATCCAAATAAAGAGCAATAATGAGTTCTGTGGTAGTAGACCTCTAGGGGGTGCTTGGTGATATCTACAAATTCTTGTATTATTGTACTGCAAAAATATTAATATTTTGAAATATTATCACAATTTAAAATAGATGTTTTTCATGGAATTTATTCTTGTGATGGCAGATCAACATTTTCAATGATCAAATTCAACATCAATGATCTTTAGTGATCATTCAGAAATCAGTTTAATATTTGGTGCTCAATAATTATTTGTTACTAATTTTAAAAACATTAAAATCATTTTGTGGAGGCAATTGTTTTGTATTTTTGGATGAATAAAAACCTAAAGAACAAAATTGATCAGTAAGAAAAAACGTCATACATGTCTTCTCTCTTGACTAATTTAATGTGCATATGCTGGGTAAATGTAATAGTTTCTTGGTATCTTAGTACGTTATTCATAATGCACTTACCTGATAACATACCGTATTATAAGAAGTAGTTACATGGATTAAAGATAGGTTCAGGGTAGGGTGAGAGTACCTAGTTATTACGCATGACAAGTAGGTAACGTACATGTGAAAGAGGACTGTAAAAATGAAGTGCTAGCAATTTCCTTACAAATCAAAAACAACCCAAAACTTCTGAATAGAAGTGTAAATTAAGTGTGGCTATTAGTTGATTATGTCAAACATCAAAAAAGAAAATTCTCTCGTAATTTATTCACTTGTTTAAAACCTGAATTCTTTCTTCTGTTGAACACAAAAGAAAATTTTGAAGAAAGCTGGAAACCTGTAACCATTGACTCCTATATTATTTGTTTTTCCTATACTGTGGAAGTCAATGGTTACATGTTTTCAGCTTTCTTCAAAATATCTTCTTTTGTGTTCAACAGGAGAAAGACATTCATATAAAGGTTTGTAACCATTGGAGGGACTAAATAATGAGTAAATTTTCACTTTTGGGTGAACCATCACTTTAACGACAAGGAACTTCTGTAGTACTTTCAAGTGCTACAAAGAAAACATTGGTACAGAGGTGGAAACCCACTCATGATCTCAAGTCAAATCAAGTCAATTTGAGCTTTATTGTCATTCCGCTACATGTGTGGACATATAGAGGAACGAAATGTGTCTCGCAGGACAATGGTGCACCGTAAATGAATCATAAATACAAACACAACACAAGAGCTATTAAAAAAAAAAACAACCCATCCTAACACATACTATCAGACTTAAATAAGACAGGCTATACAAGTTCTTTTACATGAGACTGAACAATGTTGTGCAGGATATCATGCAAGAGAGGTATTAAAGGCGAATATTGTGCAAAAGACGTATTTAAGGTTTTATATTGTGCAAAATAGTCATTTAGGGTCGAGGCAAGCCGTGCAACATGATTGTGGTACATAGTAAACATCTCTCTGTTTCACGAGTTCACACTTGCAATCATTTCAGAATAAAGCAAATTTGGCGTGCTGTCAGGGGAGAGGGCTCTGAGCTCTGGGAGACACCCCAACTTGAGTTATTCCCCTTATCAGGAAACAGAGAGGAATTGGGATTCAAGCGAAGTATCTAGCCCGGCCCCAGAACGCTCCCCCCGGGATTGTAATGCTTAAGAGGTGAGGTGTCGGGGTGGTGAAGGGATGCTAAAGTCGTGAGATGGGTTTGGGTTTGGTCAAGAACTGATTGGATAATAGAATAATTGTCAATGACGTATTTGATACTGAAACTTCTGCGCGTGCTCCTCCCGAAATTTGTTTACAAAACATAACTTAGCACGGGTTGCATTCACTATTGGAAATACTGTACCTAGAACTGTCATCAGCATGGATCAACCATGCTAAACTGGACATTTTGATGGAAACTCTATATATGCGACATTAAAGAAATCTTAGACACTTAACCCTCATCTGATTCTATGAACGTCTAAATGTAATTTATTCACTTGCTTGGTCTGTTATCCTGTGTTTTCTGATGTGCATATAACAGGGGGGGGGGGGGGGGGGGGTGGGGGATATACACAGGGTAAAAGCTGTTAAAAGTACTTTTTTATCTCATTATAAACATTTTATATATTCATCTTGGAAATAAAAACTCATTCATTCATCAGGGGTCGCCACAGCGGAATGAACCGCCAACTTATCCAGCATATGTTTTACACAGCTTTTTTACTTCCAGCTGCAACCCAGTGCTGGGAAACACCCATACACACTCATTCCCATACATACACTACAGCCAATTTAGTTTATTCAGTTCACCTATACTGCACGTCTTTAGACTGTGGAGGAGGAAACCCATGCAATCAAGGGGAGAACATGCAAACTCCACACAGAAAGGCCAAATGGCCCAGCCGAGACTTGAACCAGCGACCTTCTTGCTTTGAGGCGACAGCGTTAACCACTCAGCCACCGTGTCGCCAAAATAAAAACTGAATTACAAAAAAATAAGTACTATGAATTTATTTCACTCGTATTGTATAGCACAACATAGGTAATATTAAGAAATGTATGAGATGTGTAATTATAAATGCAATTACAGAAATTAATTACAGATGTAATTAGAAGCAGATCATTTTAAAAAAAACATAAGGAGAATCTAAAAACATGTATGTACATAATAAGTGCATTGTACCAATTGGTTAATTTAAATGTAAGTACATAGTAATTAAAGCCACCTAATATAAAGTGAGAGCAAAAAAACACTACGCTAGTTCATTATGCTAACTAATTCATCAAAATACAAACTGAACAGCTTTATTTGTGGAAAAATGTCAATGTCTGCTTCAACCTGTGGTGTGGAGTTGTGGGCAGAACTGCTTGTCTGATTAATAATAACATGTAATGGGAACATCTGGGGAAACCTGTATGGAAATCATAATTATAATACCATTAGTACTGCAGAAATTACACTCCAGACCTTTAAAATGCACACATTTAAAGCAAAAGCATATGGAAAAAACACCACATACAAATACTAGGAGGAAAAAAAGCAGAAATCAGAGATGGAAAGTTGGAGGGAGTATGTTGTAGAGAAAGAAGAAAAAAAGTGCCAAGCTAATTAAAGAAAGCCTATGGGCGAAGCTAGGGGGCTGGGAGGATCGTCGAGGAAGGTGTCATCACACACACACACACACACACACACACACTTTCCTCTTCCTTCTCTGGCCTTTTGATAAGACAGAGGTGCCAGACTGGGCTTCACCACACCGCGTATCATCACGAATGGAGCGAGAAAGCGAAGGGGTTTGTTTGGCTGTTTTAAGAAAGTGCTGCTCTGCTCTTGGCCTTGTTAGTGCTCATTAATGACTGACTGCTTGTGTGTTTGAGCTGCCTGCCTCTCTGTTCTGTGACCTGTTTTTATTTTTTATTTAATGTGTGTATACTGTTTGGTAATATGTGTGGTATACGTGTCAGGAGCTATGCCTTCATATCACAATAATGCGTGTGCTTGTAAGAAGGAAGGAAGGAGGAATCGTGAGATGTGTTCTACTTAGTGGTTCAGTGTTTTCTTACACCTGTTTACTCAAATCATGGTCAAATGACTTTAATGTCTAGACCTGAAACACCTGCTAAGAGATGTGCTAACAAGGTGCAGTCGCACGCACACACACGGAAAGCTCAGTCAGCCTTCATTAATAAAGAGACGGTGTTTAGTATACCTAAGCACCTGAAAGTAAATCAAATAAGACTCTGTTTAACATTTTAATGGTCTATTAGGATTTTATGATGATCAAACTTACAAATATTCCCACTGTGGAAAACTCTTTCTGTATTTAGTTTGATTAAATATTCATTATTACAGATATTGAATGTGACAATGACGTATTGTGAAATATTCATTCTTTCATTTTCCTTCGGCTTAGTTCCTTTATTCATCAGGGGTCACTACAGCGGAATGAACCGCCAACTTATCCAGCATATGTTTTACACAGTGGATGCCCTTTTAGCTGCAACCCAGTACTGGAAAACACACATACACTCTCTTACACACAAACACTACGACTTTAGTTTATTCACTTCACCTATATGTCTTTGGACTGTGAGAGAGACTGGAGCACCCGGAGGAAACAAACATAGGGAGAACATGCAAAGTCTACGCAGAAATGCCAACTGGCCCAGCCAGGACTCGAACCAGCGACCTTTTTGTCACCTCTGTATTGAGAAATATGTCAGACAGAATTGAACTGACTCACTTAGAAATTTAGAAAGTTACTTTCTAAGTTAGAAAGTTAAAAGTTAGGAAAGTTTGGGGTCAGTCGATATTTTTGGGAATGAATACTTGAATGAACTTGCTTGTTAAGTGTGACGTCATGCAAAGCAGCTTTTGGGTCCAATTGTTCTTTCCAACTGTATGGGGAGACTCAACTTTCTTTAACTTTTATTGAACTTTCTGTAAATTTTGAGTTAAATACACTCATTTCATTTGATAAAGTTGACTGTTGAGTTTTACAATGTATCCATGCCTAATATTCGATGGCCAGAAAGTGCTAATTGTTTTTTTATAAATTGTTAAAATATTGATGTTTGTGATGCAACAAATCTAGAGACTGTTGTGTACTCCAGGATTTTATATTCAATTCACCTTAATTTGTGATATGACTAAAAAGTGGTCATAAACAAATATTTTCTCAATTGAAATTGGACCCGGAAACAGTATTTTATATGTCATGACTTACAAGTGGATGGAATGTTATTACACGAACAGGTACACAGGTATGTATTGTTTAGTATGCTTTAGTATGCTCCAATCCCAATTAAACACACCTGAACCAGCTAATCAAGCTCTTTCTAGGTTTACTAGAAACTTCCAGGGAGGTGTGTTGAAGGAAGTTGGAGCTAAACTATGCAAGACATGACCCATGACTGAGTTTAGACACCCCTGACTTAAAATAGACAAGTATATTGTATTAATTGCATGTTCTCCCCACCTGGACATGCGGTATAGGTAAACTGAATGAACTAAATTGGCCATCGTGTATGTGTGTGAATGTGACAGTGTATGGGTGTTTCCCAGTGCCGGGTTGGGACTGAAAAGGCATCTGCTGCATAAAACATATGCTGGAATAGTTGGAATAGATCGTGATCCATGATAAATAAGGGAAAATAATGGCTAAAATAAAGAAAAAATAATGAATCTAATACTTCTTTACAGGCATGCAAACGCCACAACACCCCCCCCCCCCCCCCCCCCCTGTCTTTGAATGGTCACTTTTGGCTTTTAATGCAACAAAGATTGCTAAAGACAACTGATTTATCTACCAATGTCTGTGTAAAAATAAAAGTAATACTGCTATCGCTCTGAAATTATTTTTACTCTCTCTAATGTAGCTGAAACTTTCAGGTGAAAATTATCATTTTGATCCATCTCTACACACTTGTGGATAACACAGTAAAATATACATGTTAAAATATACATACAATATACATCTTATGTTTGTATTACATCAGAAAAAATGTGGACCTCTGTTTGAGTTGACATGTAATAACCTTGTTTTTACTATTTTTTGATTGAATAAATTGGTGAACAGAATTGACAAGAGAATTATATATTGTTTATATTACAAATATTTTTATTATAAATTATACTATAAAATTGTAAATAAAATGAACAATTATTCAAGCATATATATATATATATATATATATATATATATATATATATATATATATATATATATATATATATATATTTAAAAATTCCCTTTTTTTTAAATAATAAAAACACAGGCAGATTTTTTCAGCATGCCAGGTTTTTGGTGGTTTAAATGCAATTATGTTTACGAAAATTACACTTACAAATCTCCCTTCTGGCACTGGAGAACTTACAGAGGCAGGTTGGGGCTCGGCACACTCACACCTCAGCACCCTGTCATCTCATCCCCCTCTCTCTTCTGCCTCAGCCCCACTCCTCTGTAATGAGGAGGAAAGAGAGAGGAACGAAACACCATGCTTTTTACAAGAATTAAATAAGCCACGATCCAGTCCAGAGTCTAAAGAAGAGATGTGGATTTCTGACTGAATTTCTTAAAAGGGATACAAGGTGGTATCTGAGGTATATTTCCATCATCTTGTTTTAATGCATATTTACATCAGAAATGTGATGTAGATGTAGATGTGATGTAGATGAAAATGTCTCATTTGGAAAAATGTGAAATTTATGCTCATATTTATATACTTATACACAAGTATTTACACCTCGCTTGATTTGTTTTGGACGAAAAAGAGCTAATGTGAATAATAGAATACAGTAAATCTACTTTTTGTGTGTATGCACAGATTTTTAGACTAAATTACTTCAAATACATGTTTTCATTGTCACAATTACTAGCTTATTCAATTCAAAGTTCAAATAGAGTTTGTTGTTTGTTTTTTGTACAGATATTTGATTTTCTGAGTTTTTCTCATGCATTAAATAGCTGTTTTGCTAAACTGTTTTATAAATGTTTATGTTTTGATGAGTTTAAAATAAAAACATTTAAACCAAGCTTTGTGTCTTTTGTCTTTATATGAACATACCCTGCAAGCACAGGACGTCAACATGATGTCATATTAACATTGTACCCTAGTGTAGTGGGGAAGTTGGATTTTGAAATTGAAAATTGGATTGACGTCAGAACCCAATGTCAGACCAACGTCAGTGTCCAACGTCGAACCTAAAATCAACCAAATATCAACGTCTAATCATGTTACACCTTGATGTTGTGTGGACGTTACCACTATGACATCTATCAGGCATTGGATTTTGGTCACTTTCCAACACAACCTAAAGTCAACCAAATATCAACGTAATTTGATGTCGTTATTGGACGTCAAAATAACGTTGTCCTTAGATGCTAGCCAGACATTGAATTTTGATCACCTGACATCATGACCTAAATCTAACCTAATATTAATGTCTTATGATGTTGTGTGCCTGCTAAGTACTTCCTTCAACAGACCTGCCTGGAATTTTCTACTATACCCAGAAAGAGCTTGATTAGCTGCTTTAGGTGTGTTTAATTGGGGTTGGACCTAAAATATTCCTCCAGGACCGAGTTTGAACACCCCTGGTTTAGTGGTTAATTCAGTTGTATGAAAATGTACCCAACCCCGCCCCTAAACCCAACCGTCATTGGAGGATAAGCAAATCATATTAAATTGTACAAATGAGATCGTACGAATTTATACGAATTAGCCACTAAATCAAAAAGATACTCATTGCTGTGTGATCGTGTTGATTATGTTTTCAACATTCTTCAAAATATCATCTTTTGCAATCAACTGAAAATAAAGAAACTCATAAAGAGTTATATATATAGATATATATTAAATTAAAGATTATTAAGGATTATTTTGGGGGAACTATCACTTTAAGAACTGAGTGAAATGGAAGCAGAATATTTTCCAGTATAGAAAGCATCAGCCACTGTACCTCTGTAGTAAAGTGTGTGTGTCTGTGTGTGTGTGTGTGGGTATTGATCACAGCAGGTTATTCTCCAGCCAGGGTTTATTAACCTCTGTGATAATGACAGAGCATTTATGTACACAGAGTCCCAGAGGAACCGTGGGGCTGCAGAAGACAGAGACCCTTTAGGTATGTTCACAATGAAAAACTGCCATACTCCACGTATTTGAAAAATGCATAGAGTGCACAGTAAGCAAATTTTCTGCATGCATGGATGACCTGCTACGAATGATACATCCATTTTCCACAATGCAATGGTGCTCAACCTGACCTTCCATTTTCAGCGTGACAAAGACCCTAAAAATAATAATAATCTTGATTTCTTGGTTCATTTTTGATCAGTTAAAAGATCTTAAAAATCTGAATTCATAAATGATCATATGATGTGTTATATGTTAATATAGATTCCTAACCAATAGTATTGTCTTTAGCATTCTGTTTCATGGTTACTGTCGAAACGATGCGTTATAAGTATATACTATAGCACACAGCTGGATAACATACAATATGATTTCAATATTAGCTGCCTCGAGAGTCACTTTGCAAACTATAAACAAAGCATGCTAATTCTGAAACATAAAGGGTCTTTAAATTATCAAAATAAAAGTCTGGTTTAACAAAATGTTTTAATTGATATATTTCCAATGCAGCATCTCATCCCAAGAGCTGCAGTCAGTTCATGAGTTTTGAGAAAAGCTATTGTTAAATACACGCTAAAATGAAAAAGTCTTGACTACAAACTGTCAAAATAAAAGTCCAAATTATATTAAAGAAACTATGACAGAAATTTATTACTATTGTATTAGAAACTCTTTAAAGCAATGACAAAAATAAACAGTCAAGCCCGAAATTATTCATACCCCTGCTATCATACAATCAAGGTATTTTTCATGTTGATTGCACTTTAAAATAAATTGTTATTAATATTTTAGCAATAAGATTTGGTAACGATTTAAATAATGGTCCATTAGTTAATGTTTCTTAATGTATTTACTAACATGAACAATTAGTAAAACATTTATTACATCTTTATTAAGGTTAGTTAACAGTGTTAAAGGTAAATGATGTTAGTTCTTGTTAACTCATGGTGCATTATCTAATGTTAACAAGCACAACTTTGAATTTTATTAATGTGCCAGTAAATGTTGAACTATGATTGATAAATGGATTATATATATACTTAGTAAATACAAATAAACTAACATTAACCAAAAGACCATTAATCTAAAGTGTTACCAAAACGTGTTACTGCCTCCTCTGATTAAACAATTTTTCATGATCAATTTGTATTAAATAAATTAAAAAAAGCATAAAATCCTGAAAAAAATAACTAAACTCATTGTTTGTGGGTTGGGGGGGGGGGGGGGGGGGGGGAGGGGGTGGGTTAAAGGGACAGTTCATCAAAAAATTTTAATTCTTTAATAAATTTCTCTCCCTTATTCCAAACCTGACTGGAAACTACCCAATGACTTACATAGTACTTTTTACCCCATACTGCAGATATTAGTTGCTACTGGTTTCCAACATTTGTCAAAATTTCTTCTATTGTATTCAACAATAGATTTGTTTTGATTTGTATCCACCTGGGGATGAGTGAATTTTCATTCTTGGGTAAACTATTTTATTCAATTAAAAGATTTTATTCTAATTTAGATTTTTCATTTTAAAACTGCATTTTAGAATGAAAACACTCCTCATCCAGGCTGGCGTTTTTATTGTGCTTCAGAAAAAACAATTTCTGTCCACCCTTTGGCCTAAACCCATGATACTTCCACTCTACTGGTTGCTTAAAGGCCATAAGAGAAGGGCTTGATAACTGGGGGAACGATACATGAACGATTCATTCAGAAGAATGAAATAAAATGAAATGAAACTAAAATGCAACACCAGTGTTTCCAAACTAAAACAGGGGCTTTTGCATTTACAAAATGCTCCGGGACAAAGATGTCCGAGTAGTGTTGACACCAGAAATAACTGTAACAAAACGTATGCATTTTAAATTGAAAATGCATTAATGTAAATTCCAGCTTACTCCTTTCACTGTTTCATGGATTTTCACTCTTTAACAAATATGTGGAAAGCATTTGCTTTGCCACTTATATAAAATCAATATTGTTTTTTCTATGTGGAAAAAAATAATATGATCATATTTTAGCCACATCACATTTGGCAAAACAACATTAAACAGCCTTTTTGATGAGCTATAAAAATCGAAACATTTGCTGAAAAAAATAAATACAAAATTTAACTGATTGAGAGACTACTTAATACTACTTATTAAAAAACTAAATACTAATAACCCATTCAAGTCTCAAAATAAGTATATGCATAAACTTTTGAGAATTGAGATATTTGCAGTGCAGGAGTCCACTAGTTACTTACTGTTATTCAGTTACAGCAAAAATACTGTATTCACATTTACAGCGCCATTTATTTTCCTCTATACTGTTTGTGTTTACAGTATTGCATACATTTACTATAAAATATACAGCTATGTTCACAATGCAACTTTAAATTCAGTAACATACTGTGTACCATACAGTGAAATACAGGTCATTTTATAAAATCAAACAGTGCCGTACACAATATAAAACAACACACGTGTTCAATATATAGACAGTAGAAGCTATTACCAGATTCACTGTCCTCCATTCCTCGTCTTCATCTTGCAGCCCTTCCCCCTCCCAGGCTACTCTGAAGCAGCTTCCTCTATAATTACCAGTTATTAATTTTAAATGAGTCTGTTAAGGCGTTGCATGATTTTAATACTGGCTGTTAATATCAGATCAGATGAGATTGGGGGAAGAGGAGATGAGAGGAGGATGATGGAATGGGTGTCTTCTCTCTGCCATCATTAGAGAGGGACAACGACGTCAGTCCATCAGTCTAACGTTACTCCACACACGCACACACATGTCTGGTTTGCTATGCTTCTAGGGACTTCCCATAGACATAATGACCTTTATACACACTGTTACCAATTTCCTGTAGAATCTAGAGTACTTTATTGGCAGCAGTTTACCAGTAACATACTGTAAAATCAAGTACAGCAAAAATACTGTATTTACATTTACAGCACCATTTATTTTTATGTATTTACAGTATTGCATATATTTACTGTAAAATATACAGCAATCTTCACAACGCAACTTTAAAATACAGTACCATACTGCATAACTGTCCAACAGCAAAATACAATTCATATAACTGTTAAATACTGTCATTTACAAAGGTTGTTAATTGTATAGTTGCAGTGCAGCAGTCCCCTAGTAACTTACTGTAAATCAATTAAAGCAAAAATACTGTATTTACATTTACAGCACCATTTATTTTGATGTATTTACAGTATTGCATATATTTACTGTAAAATATACAGCACTTTTCACAACGCAACTTCAAAAAAAGCACCATGCTGTATAACTGTCCAACAGCAAAATTCATATTACTGTTAAATACTGTCATTTACAAAGGTTGTTAACAGTGTAGTTGCAGTGCAGCAGTCCGCTAGTAACTTACTGTAAATAAATTACAGCAAAAATACTGTATTTACATTTACAGTGCCATTTATCTTGCTGTATATGTGTTTACAGTATTGCATACATTTACTGTAAAATATACAGCAATTTTCAAAATGCAACTTTAAAATACAGTAACATACTGCATAACTGTCCTACAGTAAAATACAGTTCATATTACAGTTAAATACTGACAATTACAAAAATTGTTAACTGTGTAGTTGCAGTGCAGCAGTCCGCTAGTTACTTACTGTAAATCAATTAAAGCAAAAATACTGTATTTACATTTACAGCACCCTTTATCTTGCTGTATGTGTACTGTAAAATATACAGTAATTTTCAGAATGCAACATTAAAATACAGTAACATACTGCGTAACTGTCCTACAGTAAAATACAGGTCATTTTACAAAGCTAAATTTACAAGAGTGCAGTACAAAATATATATTCAGTCCCTTTACCCCGAAACCAAACCCTTGCAGCGAATATTCTGTATTTCAAAATACTTCATTCATTATGGTTTATAATCACTTTTATCCATGAAACCCTCACTTTAGGTCTTTTGATTTCAAGCCCTGTCTATGATTTTATCCAGCGCGCACACACAGACACACACACACACTTTCCTTCTTGAGTGACCATTTTTACACCTGGTTTAAGACCTGTTCATAGTGATGCATATAAATATGCAGTTTTTTTTTATCTTCAATTAGAAATACAATTTTTTTACTGGGATTGATGAACCATTAACATTCATGGAACCAAGACTTTCCATTTACTTATATTTATGAGGTTCTTTAGATTATTAATATGTTCTTCACACTAATAAAAAATGTTTAAAGGGATAGTTTGTCCAAAACCGAAAATACTGTCATTATTTACTCAGCCTTCACTTGTTCCAAACCTATTTAACTGACGTTCTTCCACTGAACTCAAAAAGATATTATGAAGAAAGATGGAAACCGTTTTGTTTTCCTACTATGGAAGTCAATGATTAGAGGTTGTCAGCTTTCTTCAACATACCTTCCTTCGTGTTCAACAGAAGAAGGAATCTAATAAAGATTTGGAAACACTTGAGGGAGAGTAAATAGTGAGTAAATTTTCATTTTTGTGTGAACTATTTCAAGAACTAACCCTAGATATATTCTTTATGAAACTAAAAATATCTATATTTTTCTATGGCATCACTGCAAAACCTCTATCATTTTTTTAAAGACTGCAAACAAATAAAATTAATTACTATTTCAAGCTCATTAATATGACTTGTTAGGCACACATTCTGAATCACAACTCTTCTCACATGTTCTGCCAAACACGTGACATGCATCACAACTATATTTACCATAGCAAAAGCTTTAACTTGTTGCAAATCATCATAAAGTCCTAAAAACTGACATACATCATGTGATAAATTATCTATGTGATGCAATTTTAAACTAGTTTTTATTTTGATACTATTTTATTAATAGTTTTAGTAGTTTTAGTTTACTTTTGTAAACATTTCTATTTAATTTTGACATGTTTCATTTCAATTTTAGTTGTAGTAATTCTAGTCTAAAATTAACAGAACACATCCAGTCGACCGAAGAAAAGCTCAATGTTCGGACAGCTTACATTAACTCTTTTGCAAACCTCTCAGCAATAAAAGTATAATAATTGCAACAAATGCAAACAAATAAATGTAAACAAATAAAAAATTCAGACAAACCCAATCATATTAAAGATCATACTGTAAAAAAATGATAGAGCACATGGTGTATGTTTATGTTGAAAAGCTGTTTTAGTAGATATAATAATCACACACTTGACTGGAGTGTTTGCACATCAGGATCTTCTCTAAACAGCCCCAGGTCAGATATTTCACCACATAATGAGTACTTATGAATACTGGAAAAGATTTTTGCTAATTACTATTAGCAACCACTTAACACACTTCACTGACCATGTATTATTATTACATGCAATTATTATTTCTTTGAAAGGACACTGTAGAACTGCAGGTTAACTACTGTATGTTTATAAACTGGCCACTCTATACATAATCCATCAAGTACTTTGAAATGTGCATTTTTATTCAATGTTTGATGTAATCTCAACCTAATCATGAAGAGGGGGTTGGACATAGAGTAGCTCCTCGCCTTCAAAAAAAAAAACAGCTAGTAGAATTTAGTTTTACCACCGCTCTGCCATTGAGAGGGGTTGAGCTTAAATATGAAGCATCTTAAAGAGGGCGGGGCATGTCAGATACCAGAGAGCATTTGATTGGTCATGATTTAATGAGAAACTGAAGTTAAAAGGTGGTGTGAATAAAACCATTGATCAAAGTCCCTTTAAGGCAAGTAATTTCACTTGGCGGCCATCTTTGAAATGCCTCGGGCATTCTGTCTGAATGGGGAAACATCTGTTTGCCAAGCTTATGATTACATTACATATTTGGTATCACCAATAGAATTAAGCAACAAATGTCTCATTAGTTTAGTTTCTAAATGTTCGAACAAACAAAATCAGCATTTTTTTCAGGTCCAAGCTAATGCGAATGCAGACTTGAAAGAAACGAGATCACAACACCGACCTCATTTATGGCCGTGTTACACATTATCATCCCCTGGATAATGATTGCCAGATCGTGCTGGTCTTCTAAAGTTATCCACAACTTAGTCTTGATGGCAAATCTCCTCCAGAAATGACAGCGACCCTTTCTAGTTTGTGTAATTGCTGTCATGTGATGTGTGATTGATATGATGGACTGTACCTCGCATTCGTTTCATACAGATTACATTGCGATCTGACGAAGCATTATTCAGATGATGATAATGTGTAGAACAGCGAATTTAATGTTTCCCCATTCAGACAGAATGCTCAAGCATACTGCCCAAGAGGCGTTTCAAAGATGGCTGCCAAGTGAAATTACCTGCCTTAAAGGGACTTTGTCTATAGTCTTTGCCATTGATCCATTAAGGCAATAGCAAAGAGAATACAAATTAAAGGGACTTTGACGGAAGTGACAAACTACAAGCTTTACATGGTTATATCAGTTTTATATCTTCTAAACATTAATTTTGTCACTGTTTTGGTGCAGACTAGTTTATAGATATGAGCAATATCACACAAGTAGCAGTGCGATATGGCTGTGTGGAAGGCGTGCGTTGGCTCGAGGCCACAGGCAGAGTGACTTAGTGCCTTCCACCAGTGCCGATATACAGCCATATCGCACTGCTTCGAGTGTGATATTGCATTTATACAACAGTTTGATGGCATAATCGTGTGTATAAAACACAGAGACTCTCAAAAAACCTTTTGTACGAGGAACAACTTTCTTCCGCCATTCATTCACATCTGCAGCTGACCGTCAGAACAGCAGAAACCATTGCTAGTTCACAAATGTCACTTTTGAATGATATTTGAATGATTCTCTGGCATAATGTCTAAAGTGATGACACACATTTTAAGATTATAAGGCTGAGCGGCATGAAATGCCATCAGTCTACAGAGATTTTCCAGTATTTCTCTGTTGCAAATGAGATTTCACAATAATTAACATTGAAAAAGCCAGAGCAAAGCAAACACTAACAGTTTCTGTGGTATAAATACAGCACAAAAAAAAACTCAGTAAAGATCAACTCAGAGTGTCACTTACCTGTTCTGTAATGATTTGTTCAGCTGTGGTTTGAAATTTACTCTGAGAAAGATGCTGTTTTTCTCCCCTAATTATGCGCTTTCTGTCGCACAAATTATGCTGTCTCTGCCGCCATCTTGGAACATCAACTGTCACTTTCTTTGGTCTGCTCAGACAGGCTGATGGCGGCCGATGCACTGAATCCGATGCTCTGAAATGATAAATATTTAAAATAGGCATTATACTTATAAATAAACTGCACAGTTGTAATCTAAACAACTACATTCTTGACTAAAAATGTCTCAAAAGTACATTGTTGTCCAACAGCAGCAATATTTGTCAAACTGTAGAGTGTCCTTTGCTTGCCGCTGTGTGTGGGTGGAGTAAAACACAAGAGTGAAAGATGAAGAGGCTGTACTAATGCTGTTATTTGCAGAATATCGCATCAGCCAATCAGATTCAAGAACCAGACAAAACTGTTGTAAAAATCCTAATAAATAACAATATTGATACTAACATCTAAAACTTTTTAATAAATTTCAATTTCATGGGACCTTTAACTTTTCTGACATTGACTAATGTAATAATGTGCACTTTGTGAAGCTGCTTTGTAACGACGATTATTGTGACAAGCACTATACAAGTACACTTGAATTGAACCGAATATTTGAGTAAGTCTTTCGATGGCTCTTGTTTTATTCACTTTTAATTTTTCATTTATTGTGTTTTTTAATATTTTATTTCAGCTAACGAAAAAGTATTTTTAGCAAATATTTTAGTCTTAGTTTTCATTTACTAAAATAACCTTGGTGCAGTGAGAGAGAAGGAAAAAAGCAGTTTTAAATAGTGTAAAATAAAGAATGAGTCCAAACTGGTCCAGTCTTACACAGAAACTTTCTCTCTCTTCTTCTCCTGCTCTCTCTCTTTCTCCTCCACACCCCCTCCCTCCCTCCCTCTCTCTCTCTCTCTCTCTCTCTCTCTCTTTGTGTTCAGTATTCCAGGGTCCTTTCAGTACCTAAAGTGGCGCTTGCTGCAGCTGAAGTGTCTGTGCATGTGTGCCCGAGCCTGCAATTCACCAATTTCACTGCTAATTAGCCTACAAAGCCGGTGCCTGGCGGGGGGAGTAGAGAAGGGGGTGTCGCACGCGGGGGGTCCAGGGCCCGGGGCCGAGACGAGAAGAAGGAGGAGGAGGAGGTGCTGGCACAGCTGACACATATGGCTGGCTACCAGAGACTGGGTGAAAAGGGTGGAGGTGGAGAAAGAGAGGCTGAGTGAGAGAAGGAGGGGAGCAAACAAGGATGATGTGGGGTAGAGGAGTGAGCCGTTCTTCTAGAGTGTGATACAGATGGAGGAGAGGGAAGGCATGGAGCCAGAGGAGCACTTTCGCATGATTCACGTCAAGGCTTGAATGCACCTCTTAAAGCAAACGCCACGCTCCGCTTTGACCTCCACATGAAAAGCCGCGCAGATAGTGTCACAGCGAGGTGATTTTACGAGGTCGCGAGATAGCGAGGGCGCCAGTAAATAGGGAAAACATGCATTTGAGATTAGCGAGGAAGAAAGTCCTGCCGATGCCTTTGATTTGTTGCAGCAATCAAAAGCAAGCTGTTGAATGCGGCTCTAAACTTTTCTTGTTATAGCAGTTTCATTGCATGCATTCTAAGGGTTTGTTTACTCAATGATGTAATGATTTTTTCTTTGCACTTTGAAAAGTTTAGTGCATAATGTTGTTCAAACGATCCCCTTTCACACAGATCAGTGAGATTTAGTGCTGCGCAATATATACAGTAGCAAAATTATTGAAATGTTGCAAATAAATGAGCGCTTTAATACCTGTCGCAATAACACCCTCTGAAAGACTCCCCAGCACATGAGGCAATGTAGTTACATGATAAAGAGCATCTCTGAAACCAAACAGAGGGGATTTTCTTGTCCAAAACTCTGTAATAATTTTAGTACTGATGCTGAAATATTGTATGACCAACAAAGCAAGTCATAATAAGAAAGCAATAAGGCTCCACACTCTTGGGGAGGGATTTTGTTTACCTGATTGTTCTCAGGCTGTTAGAACTATAGCAGTGGAGCAAATCAGTGTTTTTTTTATTGTTTACAGTGTTAAATTGTGAGATGTGCTGTATGTAACAGTAAGGCTATGTCTACACTAATCCAGATAAATCTGAAAACGCTATTCACAACAAACAATGGCATATTGTGATGATGCCATGACTGGGTGTGGGATCATGGGAGTTGTAATCGTCAATACATCCTACAGGAGTCCTGCTGAAATTATGTTCAAGGATGAACTATTCAAAACAAAAAAGTAGAGTAAGGTTGAAAGCTGTCAAAGCGATACAGGAGTGCTGATGCAATTGCTGATGAGTAGGGCCTGACAGCATCTGCAGATGTGTTTTGCCATTTCTGCCCAGAATTTTGTACCAAATCTGCAGACTTATCTAGAATGATTTTTAAAGTAGCAACTAAACACTACATTAAATAAAAAAAAAATACATTTTAATGGATTTTTTTAAGGTTTACAATTCAAATCCAATTAGAAACACTTGTAAAGATATATTAAGTGTCATAGAATGTATCTACAGAAAATATTACTTTACAAAGTGTATTGTACATAAACCATATAAATTTATATGAAATCAATTTTCATACTATTCCATAATATTACTAATATTTATTTAAAAAATGAAGAAATATTAGTACTGGGTAAAAAATTAATATTGATTAACATGAACATTTCTTTTAATGTATGTGTGAATTATGTTTATTTATATGTATATATACACATACATAGAAACAAATTTATACAAAACAATTTTGTCACATATATATTTAAAGTTATACATAATTTGGATCATACATATTTTGAGATTATATATATATATATATATATATATATATATATATATATATATATATATATATATATATATATATATATATATATATATATAGTTGAAGTCAGAATTATTAGCCCCCCTTTGAAATTCTTTATTAGCCCCCCTTTGAAATGATGTTTAACAGAGGAAGGAAATTTTCACAGTATGTCTGATAATAGTTTTTTCTTCTAGAGAAAGTCTCATTTGTTTTATTTTTGCTAGAATAAAAGCAGTTTTAGAGAACCATTTTAAGGTCAAAATTATTAGCCATTACCGATTATTTAAATTATCTACAGAAAAAAAAACATCATTATACAATAACTTGCCTAAGTACCCTAGTTACCCTAGTTAACCTAATTAACCTAGTAAAGCCTTTAAATGTCACTTTAAGCTGTATAGAAGTGTCTGGAAAAATATTATGTACTGTCATCATGATAAAGATAAAATAAATCAGTTATTAGAAATGAGTTATTAAAACTATTATGTTTAGGAATGTGTTGAAAAATCTTCCGTTAAACAGAAATTGAGGAAAAAATAAACAGGGGGGCTAATAATTCTGACTTCACACACTTAATTTACACATATATATTATGCCGAAACACTATATGAAGAGTTTAGATTCAAAAACCTCTAAATGTCGTCTGAAATGTTCTCCTAAAATGAGCTTTTTTCATCCTCCTGTGTTTACGGAGAGTTATTTTACTTTAAGGGAAATTAAAGAACTTTTTTATTACTATAAAAGTAAAATTATTAAACCTACACACAGGGGTCTAAGAAAAATGCTAAATTTAGAAGAAAATCTGAAATGTCATTTAAAGATTTTTGCATCTAAACTTTTTTTTTTTTTTTGGATGGGATTAATCCTGATTAACTTTTGCCCAGCACTAAAGTAAATATTTAAACACATCTACAGAATAAAATAAATAGATTGAATGATGGGCTCAAAATTCTATGGAAATTTAAGAATTTCTGCCTGCAGTTTCCATGTGGGGTTACTGATAAGTAGGGCCAGTCGGAATTTAGCGGACATTTTTTGCTATTTCTGCAGAGAATTTTGGTAAAAATCTGCGGATTTCTGTGGAATTATTTTGGGAGTGTCATAACTAAAACCTTAATATGTGAAATAAAAAATAATATCTTTTCAACTTTTATTTAATGTTTAAAATGCAAATCCAATTAGATTCACTTTGTTTGGTAAACAAAGCAAGTCTCTCATATAATATATCTAAAAGACAGAAAATCAAATGAACATTTTCATATTAGTCAATTCTATTACTGTAATTAATTTAAAAACTGAATAAATATAAATTTACACACATTTACTCAAGTAATAAACAGAATTAATGATGGATTAAAAATCTGCGGAAAATCTGCAGAATTCTGCTTGCGCAGATTCCGTGTGGGCCAACTGATGAGAGACGAGCGTGATGCAGCATGAAAGAGCTTTAACTATGCCACAATCAACCGCTTCCAAATCTTCTGCTCCTGATCACATGGGGAAGAAGCACAACTATTTATCACACTAAACATATTTTATGGTCCTGATATATTGCTGGTTTGTGCCGTCTAATAAAACACACAACATACTAAAGCAGCTTTGGTGTTTCCCTTTTTTCTTTGAAACCAAAGCAGAAATTGAGGGTGTGTGTCATCATTAGAATGGAGGCACAGGAGAACACCGTTGATATTTTTCCAAATTTGACCATTCTAAAAAACATTTGGAACAATGCAAGTGCATAAGTCAGCAAAATATATAACACCGTCCTAGTGGTTTAGGGCTATTTAAAGGGGTGGTCCAGAGTGTATTTTTAAGGCCTGGTTGTGTTTATAAGATGCAAAGCAATACTTGTACTTCATTTGTAGAAAATCACAATATTTTTTCATATATCTTACTTTGAATATATACAGCTACTCAGCTAACATGAAAACAACTGTCATATTTCCTAGTTTCTCCAAAAGGCTGCCCTCAAGAGGCTCTGATTGGTCAGCTAACATAATGTGCTGTGATTCGCGGATCAGCTCCTTGTCACCAGTAAAGCGCCACGCCTCCACAAGCACTCTCTTTGATTCTGCTGTGTAAATAGTTTTAATCAGGGTCGCTGTTACAGAGTAGTCTGTAGACGGATGTAACATGAGAACCACATGTGTACAGGAGCAATGTTATTTTTCTTTTTCTCTAATGGTTGAATGAAGTTATTTTTCTGTAATATACAGTGACACTGTTGACAGGAGAAGGACAAGCTGTGCAATGCGACCTGTGTGACATTGATTGATTTTTCTGCTGCAACACGAGTTAGGTGAGTTATCCTGAATTTTTTTTTACCTAACTCAACGCATTACACGTCTTTCACATATATATGGGATAAGCATGTGTAAGTAATATAAAACGTTCACATATCTTTTGTGAGTTCCTTATCTGAGTTATAGAACGCAGGGGAAGCAGCCGCATAGAGAGACACTTTGTTTACAGGGGTCTGATGGATGAATATGAATTTGCAGCTAAATTGGTAACGGTTCCATCCAACGAGTCAAAGCAAACAAAATTGTCACTTCCTGATTAACTGGCGCCAAATATCAACAGTAAAAATGAAATTTACTGCATTAGGAGAAGCTGCGTGAATCTTTTCTTCATTTAATAAATGACTTTAAATGCTTTAGAAGGCAATCCTGACACGCAGTGAACGCGCGATGACGTTTGAAGGCGTGAGATGTGGAGCACAGACGCTCTTGATTCTGGAGGTCATTAATAATATAACAACACTAATTCTGAGACGGTGAATGCGTTTTAACATGACCAAAACAACATTTCAGATGTTTTACGATGTGCTCAGCCTGCTGGTTTATCCATTCTCACACATTTTTATCTAAATCACATGATTTTTTAATGTGCATACTAAAATTTGTTCGGTAAAAGTGTTTTCAACGTATTTCTTCCAAGTGTTTCTTATCAAATAAAAAGTTTATCCTACTCAGTTATGCACATATGTTTTTTTATGTGTATTTTCAAAATGTATGCGCATCTTGGCATTTCCATTAATCGATTTTTTATGCAGATATCCAAAATGCGCATAAAAATAACAAATTAAAAATATTTACAGGTTGTGGCTCACAATTCACAGCTTCTGCTTGCTGGAGCTGCTTCTTTGAGGAGTTTTTAGTCAAATGCTAGCTATATCTTTTTTATAATTCTCTGGAACATAATTAAAATTTAACTGTAAGCACTTCTCTCTTTGTGTTGTGTCCTTTGGAAGCCCAAATATAGAAACAGAAGAAGCTCTCTGGAAATAGCAACATTTGGATGGCATTTTAGCTTTCTCTGCTATAACACTAGCTCAGATGTATTTTTTTGTAGTCCCCAAAATTTGTTCGCTGTAGCCTCTCTCGCTTTGCATTGAACTTTGAGCATATTACATTCAGTGATGTTGTTTATGTTCACACAGCTACATTACACATCAACTAAAGTTTAATATATGACAATGTAGCGGACCACCCCTTTAAATAAACACACAATACACATTTCCCCTTGAAAGGGGCTCATTCGAAAGCAAAGTGCTCAAAGAAAAGATTGACAGAAAGAAAACACAAGTCTCCAAAAAATAAAATAAAATAAAATAAAAATAAATAAATTATATATATATATATATATATATATATATATATATATATATATATATATATATATATATATATATATATATATATATATATATTAGGGCTGTGCAATTTGGGGAAAATATCTAATTGCAATTTTTTGACAGATATCGCGATTTTAATTTGATTTGCGATTTAATTTTGTAGTCAATTCAATATTCCAATAATCTGTGTTTTAGCTTCTTACTGCTAAAATCCAATGAGTGTTAGTTAAAAAAAGGAACTTTAAAGATATTAATGTGTATTTCAATTAATCCTCTTTTCATACAATTTATTAAGTAAAATTAAATAATCAGGTCCGTAGTCAAGGGGGGTTCGGGGGTTTCTAAAGTCCAAAAGTTGAATTAGAACACTGTTCTAGTGGATTTTGGATACTTTGTAAAACAAACCATACGTATAGTGTATGAAATGAAATGCTCCCTTGAAATGAATCTACAGTTGACATGTAGAAAAACAGATTTGTTAGAGAAGCCACATGGGGCGCTGTTTCCAAATCTGGCTTGAGTGCTTATGAGGAGGAGAGGAGCAACGGAAGGCTGAGTGGGGATGCCCAGGTCTGGTAAGCCTACACTGGGCACAGCTGCACCAGAGCCAGCCCTGGCACCATCCACATGCCCTGGCAGACATAACAGGTCTTAGAGCCTAACTAAAACACACACACACATACAATCCACCCAGTCTGCTAGCTGCCAGCAGTCCTAACACCGTCTCTGCCATGCTGGCACCCATCCTGCCACCTATCGCTGACGGCGACGGTTTCCACAGAGACCGGAGTCTGGCATGACGCCCAGCAGAGCACTGGAGTATGGCATTGGCAGCGTTTGTATAAGCTTAGGCTTGTCTCTCTCTCTCTCCTTTCCCAGTCTCCTTCCCTCTCTCTCTCTGTTTGTTTGTTGTTTTTGTTTGTCCTCTGTCTCCCGACGCTTGTATATTTAAGGCTGTGGATGTGGAGGTGGAGAAAAGGATTATTCCGGAGGCGCACAGGGGTCACACTCCTCAGGGGTAAAAGCGACCACCTTGAGAGAGCACCGCAATGCTCTCACACCCACGATCACACACACATACACACTAAAAAAATCTAGCAGCATGAAATTTTCACCATAACAGTTTCAGCGACAACATACGTGACAGCATATGAACATATGTGTGTGTTTACATCATATACAGTAAGCACAATCTACGTATAGATCGTCTCTGAGGCATTTATGTTTGTTGCTAAAGGGGTAAATGCCAAGTCGACAGATGTAATTGTTTGAGCAGAATATGTTCACCTAAAGCCCTCATCTTAATCCCAGTGGACAGACACAATATAAAATCCCTCTTTAAAATGAAAATGAAAACAGTGTAAACATTCTGTCGTCCAACACGGCGAGCCCCTATAAGACATTAGACTTATACGGATGGTACGTTGCAGGCTGCTAAAACGTTACTTTGTAAAGCTGGCTGCGATTCCAGATTATTCACACTAAGCACAACCTATATAAAGTGCAGATGGCAGTTTTGTTAAGTTTTATGACAGTTATTCAGACGGCTCATAAAAGTAAGTTAACAGCCAGGCAGAGTAATATCTGATCATTTACAGTGACCACTGGAACACTTTTGCTGTATATATTTTGGCAATTGTACATGGATTTATGGATGCACAATATTAGCTTATACTTTTATGAAGAGTTTCTTGGTTTTTGTATGCAAATGTACAGTAAAAAAGGAGTTGGTGATTTAAATTAACTTTATTTTCAATTGAATAATTCATTCAATTTCCTTTGGCTATTTCAGAGGTCGCCACAGCGGAATGAACCACCAACGGATCAACCATGCTAAAAGGGACATTTTGGTGGTGTGGGAAAGTCTGTATATGCAACATCAAAGAAATCTTAGACACTTAACCCTCATCTGATACTATGAAAGTCAAGAAGGTTGCTGGTTCAAGCCTCGGTTGGGTCAGTTGGCATTTTTGTGTGGCGTTTGCATGCTCTCCCCATGTTCACGTGGGTTTCCTCCGGGTGCTCCGGTTTCTCCCAAAAGCCTGACCATAGTGTATGTGTGTGAATAAGAGTGTATGGATGTTTCCCAGTGATGGGTTGCAGCTGGAAGGGCATTCGCTGTGTGAAACATATGTTGGATAAGTTGGCGGGTCATTCCGCTGTGGCGATCCCTGATGAATAAAGGGACTAAGCCGAAAAGAAAATGAATGAATGAATGAATGATGACAGCAAATAATATTTGACTAGATATTTTTCAAGACACTAGTATTCAGCTTAAAGTAACATTTAAAAGCTTAACTAGGTTAATTAGATTAACATATTAAATTGTACCATTTATGACACTTTAATAACAATAAATAATTTGATTGAATTAGTTTTATTTTTCTCATTCAGTTACTGTACTTGAATACTGTAAGACTCGGAAAATGATAAAACTCTTTATTTCAATTTAGTCTTTTTCTTGATTGTATTTATAGATTGGTATGAATGACACATGCAAATACAGAAATGCACTGCAAATAATTTATAGATTGTTTATTAGATTTTAAGGAGATGCACTCCCATTGGAGAATCATCCCAATCGATCTAACATCATAAATTCTTTTCAAAAAGAGATATTAAGTTATCTGGTGAAATCGTATTCATATCGCAATTTATAGTTCAAAATAAAAAAAATATAGTAACACTTTATAATAACAACACACTATCAACCATTTAATAAGCATTAGCAAATAGGGAATTCATTATTTTTTAAGCATTAACTCTACATTAATAGATGTTAGTAAACAGTTATAAACTGCAGATGCAAATGCTGTATTCTTGACTTATAAGCACATTTATAAAGTGCTTAATAATTGTGTTTTCTACTTTGTTAAGGATTCGTTTTTCATTACTAAATTAAATATTGCATTATTTACAAACCAGTTATTTAAGAGTAAGTGAATGTTTTTTTAAGATCATTCAGAATGCATAAGTAAATGATTAATAAACTATTCAATTCAACATTTATACCTAATAATAGTTCATTTCTATCTTAAAAATGCTTTATTAACTCAACTTCATCCAGTTTTGTGACCGAATCTAAAGTAAGGACTATTTATGCTTTATAAATCCCTTATAAATGACAATTAAAGGCTCAGTTATATTCTAAACAGGAAAAACAGAAAATAAATGACTTCATTAATTTATATTCAATTGAAGATACACAAATGAAACTGTATCAAATAAAAAATAAATCTTTGGACCCTTATCTAAACTAAAATTACTGTACATTTTAAACATTGATAAATAACATTGAAATGTTGCATCACATAACAAGTATATTGTTAAAATATTATATTGTTGTTGTTTAATCTAATTTTATGTTGTATTTTGACACCCCTGTTATTCAGCAGTGTTTAAACTTTAGTTAAGATCGCAAAGATTTAATGTTCATTTGATACAGAGCCTTTAATTGTCATTTATAAAGGATTTATAAAGCATAAATAGTCCTCACTTTAGATTAGGTCACAAAACTGGATGAAGTTGAGTTAATAAAGCATTTATTAACATACATAGTAACCATTAATTTATGCCTGAATAATAAGATATATAAACATTGATTTTAATAGATTATTAATTATTTATTAACTCATTCTGAATGATCCTAAAAACTATCAACTACTTTCAAATACAAATGACTTGTAAACAATGCAATACTTCAATTAGTAATGAAAAATCAATTAGTCACAAATTATGAAAACACAATTATTAAGCACATTATAAATGTCCTTTTAAGTCAAGAATAGTAGCTGCAGTTATAAACTGTTTACTAACGCCTATTAATGTAGAGTTAACCAAATAATAAATTCACTTTATGCTAATGCTTAATAAATGATTCATAGTGTGTAGCTATTATAAAGTGTTACCAAAAATATCGCAATGCTAGATTTTTCCAATATCGCACAGGCCTTGTGATTACTGCTCTAAAATAAGTTATTTTTAAATGTTTGGGTAGAAAAACAAAACAAAAAAATCAAGAAAAACTTTTTTCCCCAAAGACTTTTTACACCTTAATAAACTTATTGGGAATTTCACAAGAGAAACAATGGTGTGCTTGGTTTTAAACATAACTTTATTCTTAAATGAGTTATTTAAAAGCCCCCCCACATATACTAATGTGGGCAGGACGTTAATATCACCAACCATTCCCATTTTATATAACATATAAATGGCCCACCCTGTATATTTTATTTTGAGAAACATTTATAATACTTTGGAACTGTAAACGTGTCAGGCTAAATTATGTAAATAAATAATTGACCTCTGCCATCTTCATTAGTTTCAAAAACACAGATTTCTTTACAAAACAAAAAACACATTAAAAAAACCTTACATATACCGTAGGAACGGTATAACAGAACATTTTAGCAGTTTTGAAACCTTGACTTTTCCAAACCGTGGTAAACCCATGCCTAACACTCTGCATATAAATCTACAAACATTTCCCAGCAACTATACAGCACAACTGTACAAACAATCATTTATTGACATTATCTTCTATAATTGTGACTCTTTCACAAAAGCCACAGGCCTAAAATCCACTTCATCCCAGGATCAGATTTTGTCATAACAGAGTCTGCCGTCTCTCTCTCTCTCTCTCTCTCTCTCTCTCTCTCTCTCTCTCAATAAGAACACTTGCAAAAATTCCAAAATCATGTCTTTCTCTCTCTTTTTTACTACCTTCAGACGAGCTCCACAATGAATGAAAAGGCAGATCTATCTGTAACACTCCTCGTTTAAATATTCTCCCTTCTGCCTATTTCACCCCCACCTCTCTTTCTCTCTCTCTTTCTCTCTCTCTCTCTGGTCTGCTTTATTTTATTCCTGGGTGCAAGCTGAATTTAATAAATATATGCAAATGTGTGCGGCGGAACATGACGAGTTTAAATCAGTCTGCGCTGCTCTTTGAGCGCTGGTGAGATTGAGGCTGAGAGCTGACCCCGGGTTAATCATTTTTCACTTCCCTATCGCATTCAATTCGCCTGCTGCCAGTGTACGTGTGTGTGCGTGTGTGTGTCTAGGTGTGGTATAAGCGAGTGAGTGCATCCCTGCGCGTGTGTGTTTGTGTGTGCATTATTAATACAGAGGGAGGAAAGTCATGTTCATGTTTTTTGAGCAGATCAATGAAGATAAAGTCTTTTCATTTATCTTATCACAGATGAATCTTAAACAGTACATAAGGAGTTTTATTGGGGCAGAAAATATTCCTCCTCAAACATTTGCTCAGCAGTAAAACGAGCACCTCGTGACCTGTTGTCTTTCACTTTCTTCAGAAAGCACCGAACTTAAAAATGCAAAGCTTCTGGTTTATAAGTACATCTTTGGCTTTATTTATTTATTTATTTCATTTACTATTCCACACGCATCGCTCCTCATTTTTCAGCAGTTCAATTTTTCTGCTCTTGTGTTGTTATTGTGATATAATTTAGTAAATATGCTAAAAGTGCTAAAAGAGATCAACCTTGTGCTGTTTTATTAATTCATTTATATTTATGCATTATATTGTTTACATCATCAATAAATATGAGACCACATCAACATGTAATTTGAACCAGATTTTTGTAAATAAAGAAACATTTTCACAAAGAACAAGAAATAATGAGTCTACGCTTTTTCATTCATTCAATTTGCGACACTGAAAAGAAAAACGATAAGCTTTTCCCATGAAGCGTGATTGCAATTATTGCTTTTGTCAGACTCATTTGCATGTTTGTGCTTTTACTTTTTAACATAAAAATAATCATACAACTAATAAGATTTTCTTTAAAGTTACAAAGACAAATGTTAACTTGTTAGTATGATTATAGTTGTTTTTATAATGTGTGAAATCTAATTATAACAAACTGTTGTCATTTAACATTTGATCTGTGAATAAATAATTCAGTCTGTTTTTGGTAATTACTGCATCCTTGTGAATTTATAGACAAATGTCGCTACTTTGACATTTAAAACGTATTAAATTCAACAATATATTTATTTGAGAATCAGAGTTTTTGTACAATTTGGATTTTTAACAATAATTTTATTTATTCATTATACTGTTTTAAAGGGGGAAACCCAGCACACACACAATGTCATAAGACACTAATATTAGGTTAGATTTAGGTCGCCAGCATCTAAGGACAATTTTATTTTGATGTCCAATAATGACGTCAAATGACGTTGATATTTTGTTGTTTTTAGATCGTGTTGGAAAGTGATCAAAATCCAACGTCGAGCCAACATCTTAAACCAACGTCATATTGACGTCAAATGCTGACATTTCGTCACCTTAGAATTATAAGGTTCTATCTGACATTTTTGTCAAAATTGAGTTATTGACATATTCTTATTAAATGGCAACTTATTTACATTATGGGCTGTTTTTTATGAGTTGTTTACATTTTAAGACTTTTTTTTAAACAAATGTTACACACTCACTGTTTGCTACATGGAATGCAAAAACTTTGAAGCTCAATATCTCAAAATCATTCAGAACGCAGATAGAACCTTATAATTCTAAGGTGACAATTTATTCATCAGGTTTGGCAACCAAAATTCAACATCTGACAGATATTACAGTGGTAAAATACACACAACATCAAGCTGTAACATTTGATATTTGGTTGCTTTTAGGTTGTGCTGGAAAGTAACCAAAATGTAACATCTGTCCAACATTGGACATTGACATGAGCCTGACGTTGGGTTCTAATGTCAACCCGATTTTTATTTCCAAACAAAATGCAATGTAAAGAAAGTGTATGGGTGTTTCCCAGTGATGGGTTGCAGCTGAAACTGCATCTTCTGCGTAAAACATATGCTGGATAGGTTGGCGATTCATTCCGCTGTTTCAACCCCTGATTAATAAAGGGACTAAGCCAAAAAGAAAATTAATAAATGAGAATACAACGTCACCCGACGTTGGGGTAAAACATACGTCATGTTGACGTCCTGTGCCTGATGGGCATATTCTTCCTCATGCACTAAAAAGAGCACGTTGTGACCTGTTTCTCACCTCTCTATATCTTTTCCTTCAAAAACATCAAACTTAAAAACCCAAAGCTTCTGGTTTTAAGTGCATCTTCAGCTTTTCCTCCAATATTTCTATTCAACACGCTCTTCATTCTCAAGCATTTCTCTGAGCATTTGCAGGCATTTTTCAAATTTTCTTATTTTCTGCTCGTGTGCTGTTATTCCGCTACAATTTTAGCAAATATGCCACTAATGTGTATTTGTACAACTGCTACAAGAGACCAACCTTGTGCTGATCCATTAATTCATTTATATTTATGCATTGCATTCAGATGTTTAGTGTTAGAATAAAAAATTGAAACATACAACGTCCATACTCAATGCCTAGAATTCAAAATGCAATTTGAACCAGATTTTATAAAGACAGAAATATTATCGAACAGGATAAGAAATATGTAAGGGTTTATGCTATTTCTAGGTCACCAGTCGAACAAGAAACTTGTGACACTGAACCTCAGGGAAACTAAAATAGTAGATTTTTCACATGGAGAATTGCAAACATTGTTTTCTGGATATTTGATTTGACATTTGTCGTATTTATTTTATTCGTTCGATTTAAAAGTACAAAAATAAATCTAATAAGATTGAACTTAAAGTTGTAAAAGACATTCATGAATTTGTTAGTATAAGGGCATACTCCTTTAGATAAGTTAAATGTTTAATTACAGATAACCACTGTCATTTTACATACACTTGTATGCAATTTTAAAGACAATTACTGTATAAATATTACATTTTTTTTCTGTATTTGAAGTTAAGTGTAGTTATTGGCAGAATCTACAGTATGTGGTAGACATACAGTGCTCAGCATAATTGAGCGCACACCTTATTTTGAAAATGAATATTTTTATCCATTTCTCAGTGAATATAGGCAATGTATTTTGGTGCATTTAAACAAAACAGATTTATTAAACAGATATGTTTATTAAAATAATATTTGTCACCAAACATATTTAGAAAATTAAAGATAATACAATTTAATTCAAGCAAAATATTGCAAAAAATAAATTACAACTTACAAAATTTCAACAAAATTTTTTGCTTCTCTTGATTTTTTTCTCTTTTATAAATTTGTATTTAATATTTTTCTATAACATATACATTTGGGTGTACTAGTTTTTGGACCGTTAATGGAAGTTATTTTGTTAGATAAGCTCCAGATTTGGCTTCTTAACTGACTTTTCTAATGTATATGCACAAATATAATATTGTATACCTTCCTATTCTTGAACTCTTATAGGCTGAGCACTATATGACGATATTCATTATTTTCAATATCTTGTGATAATCAACATTGACAATATTGATTGTGGCACTTTAAGAAATTTTTATAGCATCATAAGCCTGTAATTTGGCAATATTATAACTTACAACAATCTACTGTAAAAGATTACCAGATATAGAGTCCGAGTTTTCCACTTTTGTACTACTTGATACAGTAAAATTGAAAAGTTTAGAGTCAGTAAAGATGTTTTTTTGTTCTATGTTCTATTTATCAGGGATCGCCACAGTAGGATGAACCACCTTCTTGTGGTGAGGCGACAGCACTACCTACTGATCAAATACTAATCAAATGCCAATACTTATTAGGTATTTCTAGCTTAGATAATCATTAATAGCATGTAGCTAATTGCTATTAGCGCTTGGCTTATCATTACTATACATAGTGCACAGGTAGTCCCATTTGTTAGCAAGAGTCAAATTGGCCAATGTTATGTAATGTAATGTGAGCATTTATAAAGCGCATTTATAGTGTATGGCCATACACACAAATTGCTTCACAATCATTAGGGGGGTCTCTCCACACCACCACCAGTGTCCAGCATTTACTTGGAGGATGCAACGGCAGCCAAAGGACAACGGCAATAGGGCACTCACCACACACCAGCTATTGGTGGAGTGAAGAGACAGTGATACAGCCAATTTGGTGGATGGAGATGATTGGGAGGCCATGAAGGGTAAGGGCCAATGGAGGTAATTTGGCCAGGACACCCTACTCTGTATGAGAAGTGCCATGGGATTTTTAATGACCACAGAGAGTTGGGACATCAGTTTAACATCTCATCTGAAAGACGGCGCTCATTGACAGAATGGTGTCCCCTTCACTTTTACTGGGGCATTAGGACTCACACAGACCACAGTTTGAGCACCCCCTGCTGGCCTCTCTAACACCACTTTCTACAGCAACCTAGTTTTCCCATGTGGGCTCCCATCCAGGTTCTGACCAGGCTCAGCCCTGCTCAGCTTGAGTGAGTAACCCGGTCTTGGGCTGCAGGGTGATATAGCTGTGGTAATACCCATGTTCCTACGATGTTCTGATGTAGAGATAATATTGTTTTTAAATGGTTGCTAGGTAAGCCTGTTTTATTGCTATGGGGACAATTGACAGCTTACTGATGATACATCAAAGCTTCTTGCCAATATGAGTGATATAAATCGACCCTGATGTCTCTATGACTGTCATTATGGATAAAATCGCTTGCCATATTTTATTGAAAATGTAATGCTTGATAAGTGAGAAAGTGATACATGCAAAAATGGCTTGCCAGATCAATAGATAAAATTACTTTTTGCAAAAAATGGCTTACCAAATTAATAGAAAAATTTACTTTTTGTGAAAAGGGCTTGCCATAACAATTAAAAAATTTACTTTTTGTAAAAATGGCTTGCCATATTAGTAACAATATGGAGTTTAAGACATGGAGTTTATGGCTTGCCATATTTTGAGAAAAATAATGCTTAAAAATTATTTTTTGGAAAACTATAAGTCTGATAAACCTGAAAAAATATAGCAACAAAATATAATGCAGAACACAGCTTTTGGCCAAATTAGGGGCTTATATTATTTTTTTATATGCCCAGATTATTGAAATGCAATATTTAACATTTCTTTATTCAAAAAACGATAAGTCTGATTGGCATGAGGAGATATACTGTAGCAACAATATTGAATACAGAAGGCAGATTTTGACCAAATTTGGGCCTTGTAGCAAGAACGGCCAAGGAGGAGATAAGTTTGGTTTTGAGGACAAAATAGTATAACAGTATGTTGGCTTTATCTAGCCGAAATAAATATTTTCAGTGAAAAACACTACTCTATTTCAATATAGTGCATAAGAACACAAAATATTATTATTTCTTTGACTACATACTGTCCTTTCGCTGTCTCCTGTCACATATAAGCCAGAAAAAATAAATCCCATGCATGCTAATGATGAATTTATGGACCACTGAAGAGGTCAAAGGTCAAGTCTGTATTATTATGTGTTTGCTGTTCTCCTTCAGCTCCATCCACAGGCAGAAACTGAACAAACGCAGGTGCAAAAAAAAAGATCTCTCTGCAAACCTGATCATCTTTCATCCTAATGTGCCATACAAGAATTGTAAAAGTGCATTTGCATGTTGGCTGTATGTTTTCCTCTGGGATGTCGAAGCTCCTCACCCTGTCGTCAGACGTGTCTGTGCCCGCCTAACTGATCTAAGTTCTAATCAAACATCATTTAGACGGCATCTCACCCTGTCCCCGTGGGTACAAGCACCCCAGCGACGGTCGCCAGGCAACCACCCTCTCATTTCTGAAGTGTCAGTTTGCATTATTGTCTTCGCGCTCTCTAGTGATACCCAGAGCCTTGCATACTCTCACACACACTTCAGCACGGACACACACACACATACACCAGTCTGTGAATCTGCAAGAATTTAGTTTCTTTTTTTGTTCAAATTCCCAAACCCTGCAGGTGAAAACACTTTTATGCACCTATCAATGTTTTTGGCTTGTTTTTTCAGTGTAATATAAAGAAAACAACATGAATTACTTTACTAATTCATTTCTAGACTTATATTATAATACATTTTTCAAGGCTGTTTCTGAGCTTTATCTCCTTCGCTGAGCCTTAAATCTCCAATTCAGCTCCAATTAGTTTTACAGTTTTACTCATATGAGTATGCTGAAGGATTTACACATTTCTATGTTCATATGTACACTACCTTGTCACCTATCAAAGTTTTAGGAACAATAAATAATAACTTGACTTCTAGTTAATCATTTGCTATCAGAAGGGGCTTATTTGAAAGGCAAAGACCTCTAGATTACACTTATTTTACCAAAATAAAATATGATCAAGCCTTAATTTTTAATTATTTAATCAGGACAGGAAGGTCTGACTTTGCTTAGACAAAAGTCTTGTCACTTAACAGAAATAATGTACAGTATAGAATATAAAGTCATAGTGCAGTGGAACAAGAGTTACAGTTTTTTCCAACTGCTTACATTTTCAAAACAACGTCTCCTTGTTTCAAAACTCTACACACAATTCTCAAAAAGGCGTACACAAAATGCCTCACATCTCCATCAAAAAGCAACACTGCATTCAAAATGCCATAAACACATGACAGAATGAAGCATTTGCATCAAATGGCATAACTTTTATAAAAGTAAATGTTTAGATAAACCATGTGAACACTGTTGTTCTAAATCTAAAGCTCTTTGCTCTTTAGGCTTATATCTACATTTCAACAGTGTTCTACAGTGACCGTAATCTGCTGAGAGGAGTAAACAGATAAACTAATTACCAATGACATGATAAAACTGAAAATATTTATAAGGCCAAACATTATTGCTGTTTATAGCATAAAAAACACAAACATACTTTATGTAAAAAAAAAAAAAAGTAGAACATATGTAAAGCAAAAGTATATTCTTTAGAATACAGTAAAAAACATAATTGTGATTGTATTATATCATCTTTGCGTCAAATTACAAAAAAGAATGACCACTTGCAAGGTGTTTCTAATACAGCGACTCAGGGGCTAAGAGTAGATTTAACAGTATTCTCTCCTCTGGCTGTCGTCATCAGTCTCACACAATTTTTTTCCTTTTTATGAAAGTCTTGATAAACCCATCGTGGAGTTTTTTAAAAATTATTATTATTATTATTTCAGCAAATAGGATTGTAAAAAAAAATTATTTGTTGTATTCTCCCATTCACTGCGCAGGTTTACCCAACTATGACTACTGCTGCTGAGAAACCCGGAAACAGTGTTGCCAGATTGTAAATGTCATAGTATTGTACCAGAATCTCAAATTCATTGTATTTGGAGGCCGATTTTTCTATACAAGTCAAACGGAGAGTATACAGCTATTATGTAGGCAAATATGGTTTTGACACAATGTGCAAATTACCACAATACATAAAAAATAAATAAATAAAAATAGGTGTACCTTAGTGGGAAGGTTCAAACTCCACTGCTGAGTTGCTGTCATCGAATGCCTGCATGTTGCTAGATGTTGAGGGAGTCATTTTAGTGGTACAAATTGGATACCGTCATAAACTGCAACATAGTGCTGGTTGGCTTGAAAGCAGTGCTCCCTCCCAAATTTTTAACACACTCTGAGGTGTGCACGAACCTATTCAGAGTATCTGTAATGAGCCGATTTCGTGGCTTTGTTTTGATGAGATTGACTTTGGAAAAACACATTCACATGATGCATTTTAAAGGGGAAAAACGAGAACATCAAGGGCAAACTCCCTTGTCCTTCTTACCTTCCTTTTCAGCACTAATTTTTAAAACTTTATTGCTTAAATGATCAACCTCAACCTGAAAACTATGGACTAAAGCGCGGCAGGAATGATAACTCGTATGAGAGCCCTTCTCCACGTTGATTGGCTGAGAAAATGTAAGGTAAGATGAGATAGAAAATGTGCCTAACTCTACTTTCTCCTCACAGACAGTAGACAAAAGATGCAGCTAGATTAATAAGTATAGAAGCCCTAAAATTACAATGAAATTCATTTTAAATGCCATACAATTCTGAAATTGTTATACATTATACGATTTTTTTCATTATTGATTGTACATCGTACAGAGGTCAAAACTATCATACAAATACAATAATTATTGTTGGTCTGGCAATGCTGCCCAGAAATATGAAAATGATCTAAAAGAATTTTCAATATGATTACATTCAATGTCCAGCTTTTATACCAGATTCATGTAAAATAGTGCACATTTAATGAAACAATGCCTCATTTGCTAATTTAAAACCTTTTAGAAAACTTGCAATCTAAATAAAAACTGTTGGCAAATCTTAATGAAATCAACGGATTTTGTGATCCATTCATTTTTGTACACTATTAACCTGCAGAGGTTGTCTCACCTGAAATATATTTCATGAAAATAATAAGCATTTTTCATACACTCAGGCATTCTGTGCTGCTGTCAGCAAATGGTGTCAAAATATGTGACACAAAAAGGCCCTTAAAAACCATTTGTGTTCACCAGCCAAAGCAAATATTTGGCACTGATCTGCTATAGATTCTGCAGGATAAGGACCAAAGAGAAAACAGGCAATTCGCAAATACAGAGACTGGCAAGTACACACAATTCATACAAAAAAAAAAGAGAGAAACAAGTCAGGGGGCAAATACTTTTTGTTCACACCATGTATTCACCTTATTTTTTGCATACGAGCGGGCGCAGCCATTTGAATCTTTATAGCTCAAGACTTCCAGTTTCATTTACTTCCATTCATTTTAGACATAAAACAGCTCCTATTATATTATTCTACTTTGTCTGTATAGACATGAACACACTTGTTGTTAGAGCAAGTAGTTTGACCATTTTCTGCGGTTTATTATTCCTAGTCATTTCTCCCATAGGCAACTGAATCACTGAAAGTTCTGAAACAATCACGAAAACAAGCGCACTTCTGCATTGAAGAACAAGGTCAATATTTACACTACAGCAGGAAAAATATGTATTGAACACATCACCGTTTTTCTCAGAAAACATATTTCTAAGGTGCTGTTGACTTGAATTTTTCCTCGGATGTTGGTAACAACCAAAGAAATCCATTTATGCAAAGAAAACAAATCTAATTAGTTTACAAATTAAGTTATGCATGATAAAATGAAATGACGCAGGGAAAAATTATTGAACACATGAAGAAAGGGAGGTGTAGAAAGGCAGTGAAAGCCCAGGAAGCAGCTGAAATCTCTCAATAGTTATTCAGTAACCCTCTGCCCTTCCTCATTGGAAATGAATATCAGCTGCTTCAGTCCAACATCTACATTAGCAGGATGGTGAAGATGAAACCAGGGTGGACATTTCAGCAAGACAATGATCCAAAACAAAGCCAAGGAAACTCTCAAATGGTTTCAGAGAACGAAAATTAAGCTGTAGAAAGGCCCAGCCAATCACCTGTCTTGAATCCGATAGAAAATACACATCCGATAGACCCACAGAACCATCATCAAGATTTTTACACTCTGTTGAAGTCTGTGAAAAAAATCACACCTGAGCAATGTGTGTGACTTCATACTCCATATGAGAGGCGTCTTTAAGCTGCCATCACCAAAATAGGACTTAAAGCATTAAATACACTTCGGTAGTTCAGTATTTTCTCCTTGGGTCATTTCATTGTTATTAAACATTAAACCCATTTTTCAGATTTTTAAATGTTTTATTTTATTTTTCTGTTTGTATTGTTTGGGTTTTACCAAAATAATTAATTCCATGTCAACAGCTCCTTTACAAATATTATTCCCAGGAAAAAAACATGATAAAACATTTTCTTTGGATCACAAAAGAACAGTGAGTATTTTTATTTTACGATGAACTATTCTTTTACCCAGCCTTAACACGATAGCATGGTTGTAGCATGTTTTCTTTGAACATACACAATTTAAATGTATTTTTGGCTTTTACATTTCTTTGTAAAAGTATACTGCATTAATGTGAAAATGTAAGAATAAAGTAGATGCATTGCTTATGAAAGAAATAATATTACACACTTATATTCACTGAAACATCACCCATCACACCTCTCTCGCTGTCTTCGAGTGCCTCCACCCATGAAATATTACTCCATCTAACCCTCAGAAAGTTTATTTCAGACGTGCATGTCATTTCTGCCTGGATTCTTAACTTCCTTTACCTGTCACTCTTTCTCTTTCGCTCTCCACCTACTCACTCTTCCCTTTTCTCTCGCAGCACGTTAACTGATACCAGACTGGTGAGAGCTTGTCCTTGTAACGCCTACAATCCCAGTTTAGGCATTACAGAATGAACACAAATGAATTGCAGGAATAAATTCTTTCTGATTCTTTGTTTTAGAGGTAAAAAGACGTTTAAATACCAGAGCAGAACTGAACTGCTAGCAAACATCCTGACACCTCCCACACTGCCGAGAGCCATCTTTATGTAAATATATGCTGCTATCTGTCCTCTCAATAACTAAATAAACATACAACAACATGTCACTTACTGTTCATTGTACTTACAGTTGAAGGCAACATTATTAGCCCTTCTGTGAAATGTCTTTATTTTTTTCTTTCCAAAGTGATGTTTATTCATTCATTCATTCATTTTCTTTCGGCTTAGTCTCTATTTCAGAGTTCACCACAGCAGAATGAACCGCCAACTATTCCAGCGTATGTTTATATGCCCTTCCAGCTGCAACCCAAAACTGGGAAATACCCATACACAATCATTCACTCACACACACACACACAAATACACTACGGCCAATTAATTTTTTTCAATTCACCTATAGTCAGCGCTTAATTTGAGCCAGATCTTGCCGGATACTCTCCAGGAAATGTCAGATATTTGTGTTTTGTATTGCGGTATTTATACTTGTGCATGGTGATTCCTACGTGTGTGTGTGTGTGTGTGTGTTTGTGTGTGTGTGTGTGTGTGTGCGTGTGTGTGTGTGTGTGTGTGTGTGTGAGAGAGAATGTGAATGAGTGCAGTCACCATGTGCAAGTTTAAGCAAAATCACATTTAACTATTGTCCCTCAACAATATTCTCAGCCAATCGGCTTTCTTATGTTTCTTATGCAGTGAGCAGCGAAAATAAATAATGGCATAGTGGCCAATCTAAATAAAATTTGTATTTTCAAAAAAGCAATGAGACACTCAAGCATATTTTGATTTTTTAAAACCACAAATATATCTGATAATGAGCCTGATTAAAAGAGATCTTGAGAAACTGCAGGAATGGATCAGGATAGCGGGAGACAGAAGCAAAGTGAGGCAAGTCAGGCAGAAAACATGATGGAAGAGGTAACTGTGGGCTCTTCTTGAAGATTAGACAGACTGAGTCATTTAATTGTTTTTTTTTTCCCACTTGGCACATAATAGTGAAGGGAACTGAATAGTGATTGTTCATGTGATTTATGTTACATGTTTTTATTATCCATGACTGACCTATAACGTTATATGGCACAAAATAATTAAAGACCATTCAGAAATGCAATGCTCTTTTTTGCGCTCTTATCGTTTAATTATGTCATGTTCGGGGAATAGTGAAATTGTTTGCTGGACATCGGTCACGGTTACTTTTATTTCCTTATTTTGTTTCAGGAATTATTCATTTACAAATTAAGCACTGCCTATACCTCATGTCTTTGAACTTTTGGGGGAAATCGGAGCACACGGAGGAAACCCACGTGAACACGGGGAGAACATGCAAACTCCACACGCCAACTGGTCCAGCTGGGACTCGAACCAGTGGCCTTCTTGCTGTGAGACAACAGTGCTAACCACTGAGCCACCATGGCCCCAAGTGATGTTTATCAAAGTAATTTTTTTTCACAGTATTTCCTTTTATATATTTTTTTCTGGAGAAAGTCTTATTTTTTTAGTTTGGCAGGAATTTTAAAATATTTGTAAAAAATGTTAAAGTCAATATTATTTGCCACCTTAAGAAATTATATTATATATGCTATATAACTTTAAATCACACTTTAAGCTGAATATTATTATATTGAAAACTAGTATAGTAAAATAACTACTAAAATACTATACATGTCATTAAGGAAAAGAAAAAAGAAAAAAAATCAAATGAGTTATTAAAAAATTAATTAATAAATTTGTTGAAAAAAAAAACTATTTTCTCCATTAAACATCACAAGGGAAATATTTTTAAAAGAATTTCAATTTTAAAAAAGGGCTAAAAAGTGAATGGCAAGCAATTATTATTGTAAAATGGTATGAAATATAGCATACTTAACATAACATTTTGAATTCTTATACGGACAGTTCACCCAAAAATGAAAATTCTGCCTTCTTTCTCACCCTTTACTTGTTTCAAACCTCTATGGGATTTTTTCATCTGTAAAAATGCTGGAAACCTGTAACTACTTTTTTTGTGACTAAATATTTATTGATTTTAAAGTGGTCACAGCATCTTTGCTTTTCTTTTACAATAAACAAAACAAGATCCTCTCCTCAACCCCCCCAGCCCACCTAGAAAAACACTCACCCCACCCCCCAGCAGTGTCAAAGTCCATGCCATCCCATAAATAGCACTGCAAATATCTAAGACAAATATATAACATAAAATATATACATACATATAAATATAAGATATATCTTAAACACATACCTAATAAATACAGGGTATATTTACAGTCTATAATATTATAGAAAATAATACACATATACATACATGTATGCATATATACATAAATACGTACACACATACCTATACATATACAGTTAGGTCCATAAATATTAGGACATTGTCACAATTTTTGGCTCTATACACCAACACGATTGATTTGAAATGAAATGAATAAGACCTATGTATACACACACACACACACACACACACACACTACTCCAAACATATAGTAATAAACTAACTGAAGTAAGTAGAAATTCACACAGATTATCAGAGATTTAAAGATTCAGGTTGTAGCACATTCATTTCTATTATCCATAAGTCTTTCCTCCAGTTTGTCTGCAGTCGCTTTCCACGCATCAAGAGTTGAAACCTGTAAATACTGACTTCCATTTGTTTTTCCTACTATGGAAGTCAACGGTTGCAGGTTTTCAGCTTACTTTAAAATATTTTCTTTTGTGTTTGGCAGAGGAAAGAAACTCATAAAGATTTGAATTGAACCAGGATTGAGTAAATACTCATGTTTGAGGTGAACAATACAACAACACAACAGAACTCCAAAATAACGGCTCCAAAAAGAAGGCTCCAGGCAAACAAAATAACTCTGCAATGACGTCTCGGCTAAATTTAAGTCTATGGATGAGCCGTCATCTCATAACATCAATAACACAAACATGAGGAAATTCTGCATCTGCAAAGGTGACAGAATTCACAGTGAATTGTTCAAGAGCACAGATTCCCACATTGGCCTGCACACACCTCCAAAGTGTTGACACATTATACAATCTGTTTTGTCTATGCGTGGTGCTCCATATGCAATTGTGTATACTTTTATACTCATGTAAGTGTATCCTTTTTTTTGTGGCTCTCTGTTTTTTTTTGTGTGAATCTGGTGCCAGCTAGAAGAGAAGAGTGAGCTGAATGCATTAGCACTGAGCGAGGAAGGCTGCGAATATTGTCATAGTAAATATGATTCATAAAGAATGTGCTGGCTTAACAGCCCAGCGTTAGGTGGGAACACGTCAAAGAGGCTCACCCAATTACCGCACTCTTAGAGCGAGGCAGCTGTTCATTTTTTAGGCCTCTGGAAATGTGTTAGATGTACCACTTAATTTCCTGGCTGTCGGATTCAAACCGTGGGATATCATGTTCCCTTTTTGCGCTTGTTTGTTGCATAATTTGCTTTTCTCTCTGCAAGTCTAATATTCAGATGCGAGCAACCTAAAATGACCCTGTTTGGGGATTTGGAGATAATTTAAAGAGCTGTCGGAGTGAAGGAGATGTCTGGGGGGAAAAGGAAATATAAAAGGGCTGAAAGGAAAGGTGTGATTTGTGCGTCATTGAAGAATATTCTTAGTCGCAATGGGTTGTTTTGCAGTTAAAACTAATTGAAACTGTAAGTTCTCCAAGTTTACACTACTGTGGGATATTTTTTACTATTTTATTACTATTTCCTTAAAGAAGAATTATATATTTTTTCCTCATAAATTTGAATTTTTGTTCATTTTAACCACTGTATATGTTCTGTTTTTACATGTAATAGGCCTACTTGTATTATCCCATAGATATATACACTAGATATCACATACAGACCCTGAGCATGGGTCAATAGTGCCACTACATTTGTACAGTGCTCACAGGACAAAAGTCATTCAAATGCATTAGTCAAGACTAAAGCCAATGCAAAGATACTGGACTTTAGCGCAGTGTATGGGTGTAGTAATAAGCAAACAAGGAAAACAAAGCATAAAGACAGAATATTTCATAGTTTTTTTTAACGTTTTTATATGTTACAAACTTTTGTGCTAAACAAGTAACATTATTAATGATAATACAGTCTCTTACTGCACCGATCATAAGGCAAAGTACCACCAACTTGCACTAAATACTAGGCTTATGCTAGCTTGTTGAATAAAATCAGCAAACAATGTAAATTAAATATGACAGCAAGACACTGCAGTGCCAGAAACTTGTATTATTGTCAGCTAAGTGAAGTAACAGCTAGTTTTTGAAGTTACTTACAAAGGTGTCTAACCTAAATTATGAATATTACAAATGTTATATACCATTTAGATCCGAAAGATGGATTATTATGTACATTGAGATGCAAGGATACAGACAGTTCAAATGAGTCGTTCATGATGGGGATTCATTCGCAAACGGATCACTCCCTCGTTAGAATTAGAAGTGAAAGCAGGAGAGGGGGTGTGTTCCAGGACACGGATTAGATCAAATTAAAGTTAACAGGGAGGAAGGATAATACATTTCCATGCACACAAACATATGCTCTTTGTCGGTAATGCCCCTGCGATCACTCATCCATCAATCAACCCAGGCTCATTCTGAAAACGTACTCCCGTGGACGTTTCTGGAAACCGCAAAATACATTCCGGGTTTTTGTTTTCATGGATGCACGAGAGGCTGCTGCATGCGCTTTTTCGTATCTCAAACAGTGGTTGCCACAGCAGAATGAACAGTCATTTTATCCAGCATATGTTTTACGCAGTGGATGCTCTTTCAGCTGAAACACAGAACTGGGAAACATCCTTACACACTCATTCACACACACATTCACTCATACACTATGGCCAATTTAGTTTATTACGTTCACCTGTACCACATGTCTTTGGACTGTGGGTGAAACCGGAGCACTAGGTTGAAACCTATGCGAACACAGGGAGAACATGCAATCTCCACACAGAAATGCCAACTGACCCAGACAGGACTTGAACCAGCAACCTTCTTGCTGTTAGCAGACAGTGCTAACCACTGAGCCACCGGGTTGCCCCTGTATTCATATTAAATTTATTAAAATTAGATTTTTTTTACCTTTTTTTGTACTAATATGTAAACACACTGTAAAAATGCCTAGTACAATCGATTTTTGTTGGGAAAACATAAAGAAATGAAGTTAACTTATTAGTTTCTACAAATTTAAGTGGATTGAACATAAAACAATTAGGTTGTCCTAACGAAATCTCAAGAATTGTGTTGTTTCAGCTCATTTTAATTAAGTAGTTTGAAAAAGCAACATATTTTGGTGTATATATTGCTCAAAATGAACATATTTTTAGTCATCAGACATCAGCAAAACACTTTCACCATTAATGATAAATCATACATCCATTAAAAATCACCTTGACACCAGTTGCTCAAACACAACAAAATAAACATCAAAGAAAAGGTCGATTCCTACTTAGCTGCTTAGTTCAATATTTACATCTAATGTCACGAGATTCATACATTCATAAGCATGACATAGAAGTGCCCCACATATTAGAAGTCATTTGATGTGCCATTACCAGTTCAAGGCCAAACCGCAACAGATTGAATAACTAATGTGTTATCCACCATGTTTTCTTTTTTTTTTTAATGCATTACATGAGGACGTGACTGATTCCTATTAAATAGCACCTATTAAAGAAACTGTCTACACACCTGCGTGCATGTAAACCAAAACATTTTGTATAGAGTTGTGCTCAGGTATATTAGGTTGCATGTAAACGTATGCACGCACACACACGTACTCTGACACACAGGGGGCCTTGTACAGATGGCATGCAGGGTGTATTGAGAGGGTACAGAAGGTGCTAACATATGGTGTGTGACAGAGAGCAAAGTCACCGAAACCTCCAGCTTCAAAAGAGGTTTGATACCCGGCGCTGCACTTTGATGCCAGGTGAAGCCGCTCTTTTGTATTGAGCCAAGTTCACTCTGGCGGATTCCACAGTAATGAGTGTGTGTAGTTTGGTTTGTCCTCACATCAGGGTTCTGCTTAGCATCCATTCAGTAAAAGACTTAAAGGAATAGTTCACCCTAAATTTCATTCATTTTCATTCGGTCTCTATTTCAGAGATTGCCACAGCAGCATGAACCACCAACTATTCCGGCATATGTTTTACGCAGTGGATGCCCTTCCAGCCGCAACCCAATACTGGGAAACACCCATACACACTCATTCACACACACATTTATACACTACGGCCCATTTAGCTTACTCAGTTCACCTATATCTTTGGACTGTGGGGAAACTGGAGCACCCAGAGGAAACCCACGCGAACACAGGGAGAACATGCAAACTCCACACAGAAACGCCAACTGGCCCAGCTGGGACTCGAACCAGCGACCTTCTTGCTGTGAGGGGACAGTGCTAACCACTGAGCCACCCCCACCCTGAATTTTAAATTTAAATTGTGTCAGTTGGTTTGTCAGTGGTTTGTTCTTCACTGGCCTCCATTCAGTTGTGATATTTTAAATATTTAATTAATTTATTAGTTGTTTTAAGAACTTTAATTACTTTATTTTATATTATTTTATTCTGTTTTTAAATGATTTTCTTTTTTAAGATATATAATTGTTTTATTGTGGGTTTTATTTATTTGGGATATTTTTGAAGCCTTTTCGGTTGTCTTAGTAATTACTGTAAGTCCCCAAAACATTGTTCACAATTTGTTTTATTTTTTTTATTGTTTATTTGATGTCAAGTGTAGTTTAGTATAGTTTAAGTACAAGTATAGTCTTTAAAATCTACATAAAAACAGTTGAATTTGTTTACGTTAATATGTTTGTTTTATTTTAAATATGTCTATTTGGTTTTATTTATTTTAAGTTGTTTTCAGAACTTCATCTGTTTTTTTTTATCTACTTTATTTGTAATTTTTTTTTTTTAGTCCAGTAATTGTTATTGCGTTTCATTTATTTATTTGGGGTATTTTTAATGCTTTTCAGTTGTCTTAGTAATTAAGTACACAACTATTTTTTTTTTTACAAATATTTTATTTCATGGCAAGTGTAAATTAGTATTGTATGAGTATACACAGAAAAAAAGTGTTGCATGCAAAACTGTTGCAAACAATTTATTTGTGTTGAATTTAAACAAACAAATTAAATTGAGCAATGTTCAATTTAATTCGTTTGTTTAAATTCAGCCCAAATAAATTGTTTACAACCACTTAACGTAAAAAAAATTGAATAAATCCAAGGAATCATCTTTGAATTTTTTTTCTTCAGTGTAGTTTTTTAATCCAAATAAAAACAATCGAATTTAAGTTATTACTTATTATTTTAAATAGATTGATTTAGCACTTAACCATAAGCTTATTTTATTATAAAAATGTTTCTATAGTTTTATTTTATGTTATTTTATTCTCAGGGCAATGCGGTGGCGCTGTGCCAATCGCCTCACAACAAGAAAGTCGCTGGTTCGAGCCCGGCTGGGTCAGTTGGCATTTCTGTGTGGAGTTTGCATGCTCTCCCAGTGTTTGCGTGGGTTTGCTCCGAGTGCTCCGGTTTCCCCCGCAAGTTCAAGGACATGCGCTATTGGTGAATTGAATAGGCTAAATTGTCCATAGTGTATGTGTGTGAATGAGTGTGTATGGATGTTTCCCATTGATAGGTTGCAGCTGGAAGGGCATCCGCTGCGTAAAACATGCTGGAACATGCGACCCCAGATTAATAAAGGGACTAAGCCGGAAAAAAAAAAAGATAAATATTTTATTCTCTTTTTAAATTCTTTTTTTTTTTTTATTCAGTAATTGTTTTATTTTGAGTTTTATTTATTTATTTTCTTTGGGGTATTTTTGAATGCTTTTCAGCTGTCTTAGTTGTCAAGTACACACAATGTTTTTACAATTTGTTTTATTTGTTTATTTCATTTCAAGTGTAGTTTAGAATAGTATAGTTTTTTAATTCAAATAAAACAGTATTTGTTTATGTTACCACTTATGTATATATGTTTATTGTCTATATAGTTTTATATGCCTATAGTTGTTTTATTTGATCTACACTACCGGTCAAAAGTTTGGGTTCAGTAGGATTTTTAAATGTTTTAAAATAAGCTTCAGCTTCTGCTGCATTTATTTAATCAAAAAATGCGGTAAAAACTGTACAAATTTATTATTCTATAAAATAACTGTAAAAGTAGTTTATAATTTAATTTAATAATTAATTGCAGTGATTTTAAAGATGAATTTTCAGCTTCATTGCTTTAGTCTTTAGAGTCACATGATCCTTCAGAAATCACTCTAATATTATTATTGGTATTATTGTTATTATTATTATTATATTATTACTATTAATATATATATATATATATATATATATATATATATATATATATATATATATATATATATATATATATATATATATATATATATAAATATATATATATAAATCCAAATAAAAACACTTGAATTTGTTTATATTATTACTTCTTATTTAAATAGATTAATTTAGTACTTGCATAGATATTCATATTGTTTTAGGTTTAAATTCAGTCATTATGTTGCGTTTGTCTCTTTTTTTCTGTTTGTTTATTTGTTTTGTATTTGTTAATTTCAATTTATTGTTTATATTTCAATTTATATTTAATTTAAATTGATACATTTTTAAAAATGGTTTTAGATTCAGATTTTGCAGTACAATGCTGCTCTACAGATGGCACAACAGATCAGTTTAAGCAACCTTTTTTTAAAGAATTGTTTTGAACACCCAAAGCACAGTTATGCTATACTGTATGTTGAATAAAGATGACATATTTTAATAATAAATCCAAATAGAATCAAACAGGAGATTGCTGTAGCAAAGCATAAAAACTAATTTAATTTTTAGCAAACATAGAAGTGCATTTGGCCAGAATCAATAATTCGGGTTTCTACTTAATTGAAAAGCATATTTTAGAGATATTATAAACAACTTAGGACAAGCCGCACATAAACAAACGCAACATATAATATCGTCCCCACAGTCCCATGACAGCCATTCCCACAACACCCCATAACAGAGCTGCCAAAACATCCAAATCTATTGTGAATAGGCAGCTAAATGACCCCTCTGCAATCCCCCATTCACTCATCAGCCCAATCCCAGCCCAAAAGGTTACCATTTGAAGGTGGATGGCCATAAATATGGAGCGAAGGACTTTTAATTAAATAAGCACTTCTTAAACGCTCTCTGGGGCAGCGGTGCTTTTGTTTAAAGATGATTGATTGACTGCTATCTCTCCAGGCCAAGTCATTTGTTTCCCCTTTCTCTCTCTACCGCTCCCTGTCCCACACCCCTCCATCCGCCTCTCTCACTCTCATTCAGTCATTTACGAGGCCAATATTTCTCCTCACCCATGACACCGTAATGAGCTCGATCTGCGCCCCATCGCCACACCTCGCACCGTTTCCCATGGGACGCTGGGATGCGGTGCCCCGTTAAACATGAACTCAATCTAACACCCCTGGCAGTGGCGAGTTATTTATTTTTCAGGAGGCCATAGAGCGGTCAAACCAAGCATTATGATGTTATTGCCCACCACAGACCTGATAAACAGGGTAAACAGAATCCAAGCCACTGTCACATTCCCCTCGGCTATCTCGCAAATGCACATTGAACATTATGTAGGAAGGGCTTTTTATATACAAGGCTTTAATCAGAAATATTGGCCACAATATGGGTGTCCCAGGCCACAAGAATCGCCACTGCAATACTTTATCCTTCTGCTTCTGCTTAAAGCACTTCAGTATTCTTTCCTTTTTAATATCTATTCATTAACGAATCTTTCCATATACAAGCTTTATTACGTTTGGATTTAGTTTGGTGGAGTGACAACCAATTGGCATGGATTTTTTTTTTTGTTAATGGATGCTTTGTGAACAGAATCACACTGGACTACTTGTCTAGTTGAATAATTTGTATGGCAAGCCATTTTATTACTTAATCTATATAATGTACTAGTATTTTAATTCTGGTACTACTTCATTTATAGTGACTATTATTTACATTAAGCCCAAGTAATTATAAATTAGTTACTAGCACTTATTCTAGTGACTTAAAAAAGATACTGGCATTTATTCATTAGAAACTAGCTATTATTAGATACTGGAATCTGTTCCATAGATACTAGAACCGACTAGTACTTTGTCATTAGATACTGTACTTGCAGATATAATTTGTAACTGACTTATTCATTACACACTCGTTCACTTTAAAAACACTAGTAGCCTACTTACACAAACTGACAAAAGTCTTGTCGTCTATTCAAGTTTAAGGAACAACAAATAATAACTTGACCTCTAGTTGATCACTTGGTATTAGAAGTGGTTTATATGAAAAGCAAAGGTGTCTAAATTATGCTTATTTTACCAAAATAAAATATGATAATTTCTTGATTTTTAATTATTTAATAAGGACAGTAGGGTCTGACTTTGCTTAGACAAAAGTCTTGTCACTTAACATAATGTAACGTACAAAATATTTACATTTACATTTAGCAGACGCTTTTATCCAAAGCTACTTACAAATGAGGACAAGGAAGCAATTTACACAACTATAAGAGCAGCAGTGAACAAGTGCTATAGACAAGTTTCAGGTGTGTCTTTCATATAAAGTCATGGTGCAGTGGAAACAGAATTAATATTGTGTATGACTCCTATGAGCTTGGAGGACTGCATCCATACATCTCTGGAGTGACTCAAATAACTTAAGTCATCTGGAATGGCAAAGAAAGCGATCTTGCAGGACTCCCAGTGTTCATCAAGATTCTTTGAATTCATCTTCAATGCCCCCTCCATCTTACCCCAGACATGCTCAATAATGTTCATGTCTGGTGACTGGGCTGGCCAATCTTCGAGCACCTTGACCTTCTTTGCTTTAAGGAACTTTGATGTGGAGGCTGAAGTATGAGGAGAAGAGCTATCCATCTAAAGAATTTGTCCTCTCCTGTGGTTTGTAATGTAATGGGCAGCACAAATGTCTTGATACCTCAGGCTGTTGATGTTGCCATCCACTCTGCAGATCTCTCGCACACCCCCATACTGAATGTAACCCCAAATCATGATTTTTACTTTACCAAATTGACAGATTTTTATGAGAATCCATGCTGGGTCCAATAGGTCTTTTGCAGTATTTGTGATGATTGATATGCAGTTCAACAGATGATTCATCAGACAAAAATCTACCTTCTGCCACTTTTCCAAATGATTAACTAGAAGTCAAGTTATTATATGTTGCTCTTACCATGACAACAAGACTTTAGTCAGGTAGTGTATTTCAATAGTGACTTGTGACGTATGTATTGTTACTAGTAACACAATTTAGTTGTGACTACAAATATTTAGGTGTGAAAAATAAGTGTTGTTTGGAGAAAATTGTGAACCTAGGACGAAAAATAACAGGGAAAAAACAGATGACCATGGCTCAGATATACCATAGACAAGTTTTGAGTAAAGCTCAGAGTATTCTGTCAGATGATTCCCATCCTATGCACCACAAATTTTATCTTCTCCCTTCTGCTATATTCAATACAGAACTCCTATTAGTAAAACCAATCGGTTTAAATTTTTTATTCATCCTGTTTATTCATTCAGCTGTAAAGTTTTTAAATTTAGGATAGAATTTGTATTGTATAATGTGCTTTTGTGTATTATGTGTGACATGCTTGTATGCTGCAACCAAATTGCCTTCTCGAAATGAATGAAGACTGACTGACTGACTGACTTAAATTGACCATTACACTAGCCATAACTGACTAATTAGTCAACTCGTAGGCTACCTAACTTCAAATTAATAAGTATTAGTACTTCATGCATAAGATACTAGTATCATAAAATAAACAGTAGCTTACTAGTAGCAGGGAATGCTAAAAGGCCTATAGATTTGTTGACTCATGGCTTGTCATAAGTGTCTATTTATCCAGAAATCACATGTTTGGAATCGTAAATATGACTTCAGAGGCCATTCATGTACATTTTGCAAGTAGGAAACTCAAATTTAGTTATAATACTGTGATAGTCTAAGTTAGTTCCCACCCTTAACCCTACCCCTCACAGTGATGTCACTAGCTCCGTTAAGTGCATTGTGTCTGACTTTGCAAGTCTAAGATATGCAATCTCAGCTTGCAAATCTAAGTCTGCATCCAGATATTATTGAGTGGGCCATAAAATGGCGGAGGGAAGATATAATTTATTTTCCCACAAGCCATTTACGTATTGGATACTTACATACTCTTATGAAGCATATTGTATATTTTATAAACAGTAAAATTAGCATGTAATTGACCGACACTCCAGCGTATCGAGGGCTTTCATGTATTATTTTGGTAACTCTCAGAGCTGCTGCTTGTCATCTGAATGAAATCCCGTCTTCCTGGAGCTCTTGTTGTCCAAATTGCTGCACATCAAACACAATAAAAAAAAGGCATTCAATGCCGCTGTCTGTAAATTCGTATTTGATGAGTGTAATGGGTGTTGCAGTCATCGCGGTTACAAGTTAGCCTGTTATAGTCTACTTTCTACAGTACTCACAAGAAAAGAAAAGCTGTTATATCAGAGACTGCTCTGGCAGCTAATGGGTGCAACAAACTTTCATCTTCCTCAACACAAGCTGCATTGCAACCACTTCATGTCTTTTGAATGTGCTTTTGTTAATTATCAAGCTTTTCTCAAGATGGCTTCATAGCCATACAAATATGAGCATAACCTGTCAATCACATTTGCCAATAAAGATAACTGTATAAAGATGACAGTATTGCTATTCCTATACTCTCACCAACATTTGGATATGAAATTATAAAAAAACATATTAAATATTAGGCTACCATCAATGTCTGACAATGATATCCTTGAACATAAAACTCAGTAACACACACATTAGATTACCACTGTATTGGTTGTTTTCATACAATGTCATTGATAACGCGCAAGATGGACGGCAGGAAGTGATTCTTCTACATAGGAATCGCTATCAGAACATCAAAATGTTTCTGTTTCGTGTTGTTTATAATTGTTTAAATCGGCCAAAATAAGAAATGCGAACAGTTCAAGAAACTGGCTGGAAAACTGAAGAAACATTTTCTCAATACATCCATGTGTACAAACTTTTTGAATGCGATAATTCGTTTAACAGCACCAATAAACATTATATAAAGGCCTAGCTATGTGTATAAATAAGTTAATGTGTTATAGAAAAATTCTGATACAAACACCAACACACTTGCAATCGCTGCCATGAAATCTCTGATTTGTTTTGCAATAATCCAAGTCTTTACTGGCGTTTTGGTGGAATAAGTACATTAGCCTCTATATGTGCAGCAGCGGTGAATTTTTGTTAATGGTAAGTTCAACAACAGAACAAAAAAAGAAATGCAACCCTTGCGACAAAACTAAACGTTATTATTGTGGAGCACTTTTTCCCCCTTACAAAAATAAATAAATTATAATGTAAACTACGTCCACACTTTTGTATGCTTTCATCGGTTATTTCGTGATGTATGGAAGATATCCACATGGGGAAAAACTATAGTAATTTATAATAAACGTTTTTGAACAACATAGTAAAGTGCATCATGTGTACAACTCTTTGTTAATGAATGCTACAGAATACTGTAGTATAGTAAACTGTTATAAACACTGAAACGTTTCTAATAGTGTATAATAACTGAAGCCTATAGAATAATGTATTGCTATATTTGTGCCGCATGACAGCAACATTATAATTGCTACAGTTTAATTCAAGTAATTATCTATAGTATGCTTCTAGTGTTAGTGTTATGTAACGTAATAGCTTAAACAGTATATACCGCCTTGATGACAGGCAAATATATTTTAGTTAAGTAGAAAGCTCGGCCCTCTTCATGATTTAAGGATCATGTCCAACATATGTGGTTTTCTATTTATATCTACTTTGAAATGTGGTATAAATCACAAAAATACAGACTTTCCTTTATGTCTCCCATTCAGTTTTTAACTTCTTGCCCTTCATCTGAATTTCACGCATCACCAGAACCACATGATTGAAAAACTATAGGGGCAAAACAAAAATTTGAAAAGTAGTATGTTTGAATTCATACAAGTAATTCAGAATATACCTGCAACAACATTCTGAAGTTTCACATCAGATGGTCACAGTTTGACCATTTGTGACCATGCAAGAGGAGCAAAGCAACCACATACCATATAATGCAATGTCAGAACATAGTTTTTCAATAAAACATTAAAGTAAATGACGTTTTTTGTTAATTTGTCTGTAAATTCTGTTTCTCAGATCATGCTCAACTCACTCACTGTATTCTGGGACCATATGCATCACAATATTATTTCCTTTTTTTTTTTTTCCCTGTCCCTTTTTCTGACCGAATCAACCTCCTCATATTAATCTTTTGTTCTGTGCATTTCCCTCTATTCCTTTCTCCCCTCCTTGGTTTCCTTTTTCTCTCTTCAGCATCAGGCCGATAAGGTCTGATGATTTCTAGCTACTCTAGTGCCAGCGACAGGGGACTTCCTGCCGGCTACAGCCCAGCCGCCCAGTGACACACAGCCGGGGATTGTGGGAGCTCAGATTTTTCACAGTTTTTTTATCTTCCTGCTGGCTTCTCACACAGGTTCCTGGTTTCTATGCTGAGTGTGGGTGTCTCTAGGGTTGGATGGGGGGTGGGGGGTGGGGGGGGGGGATCTCTGCAAGTCCTGGGTGGAATCAGAGAACCACGTTTCATCTTCTTCATCTCACATCTCTGCCACAGAACTACAGGCACTCTGGGGCTGTAGATCACAGAAGAGCTGCCTGCTGCTCCAGTAAGATACAGCTTACTGTTTCAGATTGAATTTATTAGACCTGTCTGATGCTGCAGCCTCTCGCATCTGATGCAATAGTATGCTTCTGGCGAGAGGACATACTGTAAGATAGATAGATAGATAGATAGATAGATAGATAGATAGATAGATAGATAGATAGATAGATAGATAGATAGATAGATAGATAGATAGATAGATAGATAGATAGATAGATAGATAGATAAAACGACAGACAGACAAACAAATAGAATGATATAGATTGACAGACAGACAAAACTACTGAACAATAGAAAGAGCAACAGACAGAACAATAGACAGATAGATAGACAGAATGATAGAATGATAGACAAAATAGAGCGACAGACAGAACGAAAGAAAGAATGATAGAACAACAGACAGACAGACAGGAAGGAAGGAAGGAAGAAAGGAAGGAAGGACGGATGGATGGAATGACAGATACGGGGGGGGGGGGGTATGCAGTTGTATGAGATGCAAAAGTTTACGATCATATAACTATTAATCAACTGTTTCTAAATGGTCTGTCTCTAAAGGTGAGGGGGACATATCCCTCCCATCCCCCCCGGTTGCTATGCCCCTGGACAGACATACAACAAAAGCTAGATAGATGGACAAAGCTTTAAAAAAGTGAGAGGAAACAGGAAGTGGTCAGATTTGTCAGGTAGAAAGATCAGTCAGTGTGAGAGGGTGAGCAGGACTGAGAGGACACACCTTGATAACATACAGAAAGACTGATAGAGGAGACTGAATGAGGACACGACAGACATAGAGAGAGTATGAGAGAGATAGAGAGAGAGCGAGAGAGAGAGAGGGACAGACAGAGAGAGAGAAGGAGCACCAGGCTGTCAGGTGAGGAGAGGGAGAAGGATGAAGAGGGAGGGGGAGGTTAGGGCTGTTTGAGTTTGGGGAGTGGACAACCCGGCTGGCAGGCAGGCAGGCCCATTAAAAATTCAGCAGTGGGGAACAGGCCGGGGATTCACAGTAATTAGATGACAAAACGGCAGGCTCGCTGGAGATGAGAGAGAGAAGGGTCACACACAATGCCTCCACCGCGGGGTAATTTGTAAGTGTCAATCACTAGCAAGCCATGGAACGAGAGAGTGAAAAAGAGGGAGGGAAGTCAAGGGAGGGAAAAAAGATGCGGCGGAGGGAAAAGGGTGAGAGGAGAGAGAAATACAGAGCTGAGGAGAAACACAGGAAGCGGAAGAGGAAAATATAGATGTGCACAGATCATTCACAAAAAAACAGGAACTTTAGTCTTCAACTGCAACATCCCTTCTTTTGAATAACACAAATGGAGAATTTTAGAAAAATACTCTTGTTGCTCTTAACATTGCGATTAAAATAAGTCAATGAGTATGTTTACATGGACACGGATAATCAGATTTTAATATAATTAAGACAGACAATACTTTAATTAAGAGTCTACCATGTAAACAGGGATTTTTTAATAATTTAATCAAATAAGGTCATAATTGACCTAAACAGAAATGGAATTAAGACATGTGGAGTGTGATTTTAGTGGCATTATTGAAGTGCAGTACAGACATGTGAACACCGCAATCAAACTATTATCATCATGTAGGACTTTTCACCGCACTTTGCCACAGGATAGTCTATACACACACGGCTGTTTGACACTATTCTCTGCACCTACTGAGTCAGTGAAGGGCCACAGACACCTGCATCATGAAATGCGGAGTTTTTTCCCATACGGCATGTGGTATCAAATTCCATTAAAACAACACTCTTCCTGCAAAAACTCACATCCAATATCTCGTTTGTCACGGGGGGGAGGCATGCATGAAATGAAAAGCCGACAAATTAAAAATGAAACACCCGAAATTACATGAAACTCCAGAGGAAATGTGGATAGCCTGGTGACGCAATGACATTAATCGAATTATGTGCTATAACATGTAAAACGGGATCATAAAGGGACATTCAAAAAGCAACTCATGTAAACACCTTTATCATATTATTGTCTTATTCAGATTAAGGCAAATAATTTTATTACTGATGTCCATGTAAACACAGTCAATGACAATAGAGCATAATTTATGATATACAGTCAAGCCTAAATTGATTCATACCTCTGAAAGATTCTGACATAAATTTTTTGGTCAATTGTAAATAACAGCTGAGAAATATTTTGATGCCTCTTATACATTTTCTTATGTTTTGGGAAAATTTCCATGTCATTACCGGTCCAAAAATTTAAGTCAGAATTTGCAAGGTGTATGAATAATTTCAGGCTTGACTGTAAATACATATACAGTTAAAGTCAGAATTATTAGCCCTCCTAAATTAATAGCCCCCCTATATATTTTTCCCCAATTTCTGTTTAATAGAAAAGAACACATAAAAAAAACACATTTCTAAACATAATAGTTTTAATAACTCATTTCTAATAACTGATTTCTTTTATCTTTACCATGATGACAGTGCATAATATTTTACTAAATATTTTTAGTAAATAGATACTAGTATTCAGCTTAAAGTGATATTTAATGGCTTAACTATGTTAATTAGGCAAGTTAGGGTAATTAAGCAAGTCATTGTATAATGATTGTTTGTTCTGTAGACTATCGGAAAAATATATATTGCTTAAAGGGGTGGTCCACTACGATATCATATTTTAAACTTTAATTGATGTGTAATGTAGCTGTGTGAACATAAACAACATCTCGGAATGTAATACACTCAAAGAGTTAGCTTAGCAAAGCCTACAGCGAACGAAGTTTGAGGACTACAAAAAAATACATCCGGGTTAGTGAGATCACAAAAGCTTCAGCAAAGGGGCGTGGCCAGATGCGCTGTAATGTTAAAGCAGAGAAAGCTAAAATACTGTCATAACACTGCTATTTTCACAGAGCTTGTTCTGTTTCTGTATTTGGGCTTCCAAAGGACACGACACAAAGAGAGAAGAGCTTATAATTTCAATTTAGTTCCAGAGAATTGTAAAAAAATATATATCTTTAGCATTTGCAAAGGACAGCTTCCAGAATCTCTCCCAGTTCAGTGCTGGATTCAGCAAAAAACTCCTCAAAGGAGCAGCTCCAACTACAATAGCAGAAACTGTGGATTGTAAGCCACAACCTGTAAGTGTTTTTATTTGTGAACATTAATCTATTACAAGCATAGTGTCTAGCATCAACGCTATAATGTAGCGAGGACATAAACAAGGATGTAAACAATGGGAAATGCTGTTTTGCACTGCTAACAATTTAGCAAAAAATTTATACTTATCCGTCAAACCGCTGTAAACACCCACAATCTTTATCATCGCTGCAGTCTCTCTCTATGAGGCCGCTTTCCCTGGGTTATACATCTCAAATAACAAACTTGCAAAAGATACGTTTCATATTATTTACACATGCTTATAATGCAAATATGTGAAATTTGTGAAAGACGCTTGTCAAGTTTTCTTTTAGCAAGCTGGCATGAGGTTCAGCTGTGTCTACTTCATTTTCTGTCTGATACAGGCTTAAACTGGTGACTTGGAGCCAATCCTCGAATCACAGTACATTATGTCAGCTGACCAATCAGAGCCTCATGAGGGCGGGCCTTTCAGAGGAACTAGGAATTATGAGTCATTTTCATGTTAGCTGAGTAGTAAGTAAAGATATATAAACAAATAACATGATTTTCTATAAATGAAGTATGAGCACGCATTGCTTTGCATCTTATAAACACAACCAAGCCTTAAAAATACATTCACAATAGGGACCACCCCTTTAAGAGGGCTAATAATTTTGACCTTAAAAAGGTTAGAAAAAAAAAGTTTTTATTCTAGCCGATAAAAAATAAATAAATTAATTAATTAATAAGACTTTCTCCAGATAAAAAAAATATTCTAGGAAAAACTGTAAATGGAGTCCTTGCTCTGTTAAACATCATTTGGGAAAAGAAAAACAAATTCACAGGAGGACTAATCATTTTGACTTCAACTGTACATGCATACACATATAAATATAATCATACACATAAACAAACATAAAAAGATTTAATAATAACAAACCCTTCTTTCACCCAAGAAAGAAATCTGAACCGGCTTTATGCATGGTTCCTTTCTGGTTTTCGATTAGACACCTCAGGCAATTCCAGTAAACTGTCAGCCGTCAAGATGTCATTCTGTACTCACTGCCTTCAAGATCTGCCTCGGGTCAACATCAGTAATATACACCACCTGATCCAAACTCTAAAGGGGGTCACACACCGGATGAGAAGCATTATACCATGCCATGTCATTAAAATTCAAACATATGGATGTATACACACTGGCAGCATCCAACTACAACTCCAGCTGTTTTGAACTAACCATCCAGTGTGAGATACCCATGAGCTGTCCCAGCCAAAACCACACAGTGCAATCTTGATCTTGCAAACAAATGAAAGGATTTAAATTGGACTTTTGATATTTCCAAAACTTTAAGAGGGGGTTAGATTACACGTTTTAAATAAATATTCTATTAACAATACAAAAAAAAAGTAAGATACTACCTCACTCACAAGTTATGTTTTACATGAAGCTTTTCAGCTGGTTGTTTTATTGAGAAATTTCTTAACAGTCAACACAATGCATCCATCTGTACATTTTGGCTAATAACGATAACTTTATAACACTAAAATTGCAGGGACAGTGATTTTGACCTTTTTTATTGTTTAAGTTTATTAACATTGTTAAAATAAAACCCAAATCTGTGTATATTTTATCAAAATTAAAAAACAAGAGTTCAAAAGAATATTTCTACCTTGAATGGCCATAATGTTTAAACGGACTGTATGCTTTTCAACATCTGCTACTTTTACTCATGCCTTTGAATATTCGTGCCTTTGTTGCCTAGCAACTTTCGGCTAACAAAAACGTAACTTTTCTTCAGACTTGTCTTTCAAACTTGCAAAACAAGATGTCACTGCAGTGAAAAAAACATTGCTTATTTTTGTTTATTACTGATGTGAATTGCATTGTAAGACCTTGATCTCTGCTCTGTCGACTTTGTGTTCAAAACTCAACTCTGTAAGTTAACAAAGTGAATTTTATTGACATTTTAGTAGTTTTAAACAATATATTGGATAATAAATCATATATATATATATATATATATATATATATATATATATATATATATATATATATATATATATATATATATATATATATAGTGCTCAGCATATATGAATACACTCACAAATCTATCTTTTTAAATTCATATTTTTAATAGTAAGCTATAAAATATTATGCTTGTGCATATACATTAGATTAGTCAGTACTCAAGCTAAATCTAGAGCTTACTAACAAAATATCAATAAGTTAAAAAAGAAAAAATTTGTTGAAATTTTGTAGGTTGTATTTTTAATTTTTTTTTTGCAATATTTTGCTTGAATTTTATTGTATTATCTTTCAATTTCTAAATTTGTTTGGTGGTTAATATATTATTTTAATAAATATATCTGTTTAATAAATCTGTTTTGCTTAAGTGCACCAAAAACATTTTCTATGTTCACTGAGAAATGGATAAAAATATTCATTTTCAAAATGAGGTGTACTCAGTTATGCTGAGCACTGTATAAATATATAAATATAAAGTCTGTAACATAACAAAAAAGAACTGCCAGTTTATTACCAGGTTTTTGTACCATAAATTACAACACCAACCAAGAAAATGCATCACTTCAACCTATAAAAATGTCAATAAAGGTCCCTTTTTCAGTATAAAAAGTTGCTGGAGGAAAAATCAAGGTCCCATAATGCAAAATGAAAGAATAAAAAACATAAAACACAAAATATGGATTGTGGAACGATAATTTACAGATATATATATTTTTTACCATGCATTGGAGATCTATCTGAGGATAGACTGTGGAAAAAAGAGCTGATGCTGCAGTGTTCATAATAACAAAAATAAAGTGCTTTTGCCATTGAATAGACATAAGCCTATTGTTGAAGACCTCTAAAATAAAATTTGGAACCTTAAAGGGACATTCATTCATTTTCCTTCAGCTTAGTGTTTATTAGTCTTTCAGAGGTCGCTACAGCGGAATGAACCATCAACTACTCTGGCATATGTTTTACGCAGCGGATGCTCTTCCAGCTGCTACCCAGTACTGGGAAACACCCACTCTCACATTTACACACACTCATACGCCACGGCTAATTTAGTTAAATTTAATTCACCTGTACCGCATGACTTTGACTGTGGGGGAAACCGGAGCACCCGGAGAAAACCCACATGAACACAGGGAGAACATGCAAACTCCACAAAGAAATGCAAACGGGCCCAGCCAGGACTCGAACCAGCAACCTTCTTGCTGTGAGGGGACAGTGCTAACCACTAAGCCAGCAATATTTTGTAGAAAACACAAAAACATGCAGCTACTGACTTTCATAATAGGAAAAAAGAAATCTCATGGAAGTCAATAGCTACAGCTTTCTTCAAATGTGCTTCTCATTTTGTGTTCAACAGAAGAAAGAAACATATAAAGGTTTGAAACAAGTCAAGGAATAGCAAATGATAAGAGAATTTTCAGTTTCGGGTGAACTATCCCTTTAAAAAAAGCATATAGATTACAAATTTGCTACACACACACTCAACAAAAAATAAATTACAGCAACAGCAAGGGAGATGAGACTATTTTTAAAGCAGTCTTCTCTAAACTCTAAGCAAATGAGAAAACATGTCGTCCTCTACACTTCATGAAAAGCAGTGGCCAGAGTCACCTACACAATAAAGTTGGGGTGAGGGTAATGAGGGCAAGGCTTTAGAAATGCTTTCACAAACCGCCAAGAGGAAGCCAGCGGCCTGTGATCCGCAGGAGTCTCAAGGCCTCAGCGAGAGCATGGCGTGATTCAGGAGTGGCCTTCGCAATTTAGTTTGTGTGTTGATTTCAGGTCAGTACCGGGGTCGCGCATGGAGGCACCACAAGCAAAACAAGGCACAGTAAACCAACTATTTTATCTCTGGTAGCTTCTGCGCGGTTAATATCGAACTGGAATCAAGTCAGGCGCCATTGCATATTCAGTTTGAAAGAAAGAGAAACGCGGTGACTGGTTGGAGGGAGAGGTCGGGGGATCAGTGCTTCTTCATTATTCGCTGGTTTTGTGGTGAGAATGTGCAGAAGTGCGAGAGGTTTAGTTTAGGTCAGGGAGACAGGGCTGACTGGCATGTTTCTCGCTGCAAAGACACGAGCTCTATTCATTCAGACTCAAAGAACAGCAACACCAGCACAATGAAGCAAGGCATGTTAGCATATCTCTACTGACAGAGTGACTCAGACACACACATACACACAGGCGCACAGAAATGCACATACACGCGCACACAAACAAACAAGCACACTGTAGGGTTTCTCTTTTTCTTCATATTTTCCACAGGGACTGACTGATTACACAAATACATACAGAACAACAGACAAACACAAAACAAAACAACAATGAGGATTGTGCCATTATATGGGGTATTCTAAAACTGTATTTGACAGAATGCTAATTTTACATTTTGATTTGATAATTTAGCGCAATGCCACCTTTACTTCAAATGATTGTCATTTTTTAATTTTTCTATAGGAAATCTGCTCATTTTAAAGGGTTGTAACCTAAAAAAAAATGATAAAGTTTTTTTTCTAACTGAAATATATTTTTAAAAATCGGATTTGCACTGAAGTAATTTTTTTTCTAAGAGAAAACCCAGGATTTGTTTTTGTCCATGAAGTCTAGTTTAACGCTATCAAGTTGTGATTTTGTCTCTTTAGAATAATAGTTTCAAAGAAATTCTGACAGTTTTTTAAAAGAGTAAAACAATAGTAGCAATCAAAACATATTATTTAAATGGTTTCTCAAGTGGTGGTTATCACTGTTTCGTTGCTTACTGTTACAAGGAATATGTCATAAAAGAATGTGATTAGATATTTGCAAGTTTTTGCATTCAATAACAATTGATGTACCTCAAAACATTTTGAAAGGCATGGCAAACATGTTTTGAAGGACATACAGTTGAAGTCAGAATTATTAGCCCCCCTGAATTATTAGCCTCCTGTTTATTTTTCCCCCAATTTCTGTTTAACAGAGAGAAGATTTTTTCAACACATTTCTAATCATAATAGTTTTAATAACTCATTTCTAATAACAGATTTATTTTTATCTTTGCCATGATGACAGCAAGTAATATTTTACTAGATATTTTTCAAGACACTTCTATACAGCTTAAAGTGACTTAACTAGGTTAATTAGGTTAACTAGGCAGGATAGGGTAATTAGGCAAGCTGTTGTATAACGATGGTTTGTTCTGTAGACAACCGAAAAAATATATAGCTTAAAGCACAAATGGCACAATGGATCCTACATATCTTTAACAGATATTAAAGATATGTTTCAAAACCATTTACTTTTCATTTATTTCATACAACACATCGATTTACACCGACCACACTACATGCTTAGAGTGTTCAGGATGCTCAGAGGTAATGAGTCCACAAGCTTAATTGGATAAATTAAAGCGCATACAAATTTAAAATCAGAAACATAGCCTAAAATTATATTTTATAAAAAAACAATCAAGGCAAATATAGACTTTCACTCTCACCTGGGTAATGAATGAAAGTCTTTTAACACAGGGTCTTTAATATATTTCTTCAATTACTAAGTGATTAAATTCCCAATTTTTCCACCCTGTTTATAAGCCACCTATATTTAGCAGCTCGTGAACTCTCAGACGCTACTATTTATTTATTCTCTTCTCTCATTTTAATTGTATATTGAATACGGACTAACAAAACGTGTTCATTTTAAAGATAAAACAGACAGGTCTGGAAAATGCCAAGGTCGTGGATTTGATTCCTTCGAAGTTCTCTTATACGCAAATCAACATTCTTTACAGAACATATGAAATGTGAACACAGATTATGTGAAATCAATAGACAATGACATCTCATCTACATCAAACAAATTCATGCATGTATTTATAAAAAAAAGATAATCTTTTCAGTATAGATAATCGCTGGGAAACGTAACACAAAGTGGCTTAGTCTTTTCTGTCCTTGACGGATGGTATTTGAAAGCATCTGAATTCAACAAACTGGACCTGAATGCAGACTGTTAGCTTTCTTTGTTCTGATTGAGCGGAGAAACACAGGTCAATCCAAACCTCCACTTTCTATAGACAATTGTTAAAGCTCACAGAAGAAGAACTGAAGAACTTTGAAGGCTGCGGAGAACAAAATGTCGGAAAGGTTGCTGTTCATTCGCAGAAGAGACAAATAGTCAATCTCATACAAGAACCTTGACTGGGTGTTTAGGACTTTGCTACAAAAATGTGTCTTGTTTCACCCTCAAGAAGTTTTGTTTTTTGTAACAATGACTAGCTGACTGCTGACTGTTGTTTGTCAAATCAAGAAATAAGTGAACGTGGAATAGTTTCCTTTAAATACTTTTAGCACATAAAAAAAAAAAACAGAATCTATCACAACTTTGCATGAAAATCAGTTGTCTGTCAAGAGCCAGTTACACAAGTGACATTTTTGACCAGAGAATATTAATAATGATGAATCAGAAATAATATTAATAATAATCAAAATAAACGTGCTTTATTGCCATTTATGATTTCCTGAAAAATTGTAACACAGAAATTTTATCACTCCGTAAAAAGGTAATTTATAGTGGGAAAAGGGTCTTGAAGGGCACCTATTTTACCCCTTTTTCAAGATTTAATACAAGTCTTTTGTGTCTCCAGAATATGTCTATAAAGATTCAGCTCAAATTACCCATCAGATTATTTATTATACCTAATCAAATCTGGGAAATTCAAGTTGTTAGGACATTGTAGGTGTTTTTGTTGCCTGTATCTTTAATGCAAATGAACTGGTTCTACCCGCCCACCATTCCCATGTTCGTGTCAGAGGTCTGTATTAATGCTTATAAACAAATAAGATTTGTGAACATAAAATATTATAAAACATATATATAAAACAATAAAATAAAACAAAAAATAAATAAAACATATGCTTTAGTAGGAATGAAACAACATACCTCTTCATTTATTTATAAAGATTATATTTTATTTTATAAATAAAGATTTAATATCACAGTTAATTCGTATTTTGTGACTGCACTGTGAACCTTAAATAGAGACTTTTAATGTGTTATAAAATACTTGTTTTATATACGCATATTTTGTTATTCAAACTATTGTTACACTGAATGCCATTTAAGTGGGTGTATTAACATAAATAATGGTAAGAGTGTCATGTTTAGCTAAAAAAATCATTTTAAAAAGCAGGACGCATATTTCTAATAATGTGTTGACCGATAGCCTAAATTGGAACGTATTTGGACGTATATATCTAAATTTTGGACATTGTAGGTGTTTTTGTTGCTTGTACCTTTAATGCAAATGAACTGGTTCTACCCGCCCACCATTCCCATGTGCGTGTCAGAGATCTGTCTGTGTTGCTCTGGCATATAGCTTTCACGTAGATAAACAGCACAGTGACAGACAAGAATGAAGCAGATCTCCCTTACTACAGTAAGAATTTTCCCAATGGTTATTTGATATGTTTGTTGTGGAGTTAAATCAAGCCTTTCTGCAATGATGAGTCACACACAATGTCGTTATAAAGCATGTGTGTTCACGCACACGTTTAGCTTTGCTCTGTTTTTCCATGGCAAGACAGGATACTCATGAATATACACTGCTGTATGGACATCCGTTATGTTAATGTACAAAATAAACTGTATTGACACTATGCAGTTGTGGTGATTAATTACGTAGCGATTGTACTGGATTTATTACAAAATTCACTGTTTTAAAAATGTTTCAAACTTCTCATTCTTGAGGAGCAGATGACCACAGAGAGCTTAACAGATCTTGTAATCCCTGCAGTTGCTTTGCGCATGTCCTGTCTTGTTGATATGATTATACGCCTTAGTGCGGTGACATGTTAAAACACATCTGTCAATCAATTTGGTGGGCGGGGAAACCGCACTCCTACGTTACGTTTTGGTGGGCCTTGAAATGGGAGGGAATTGGATCCTATTTTAACATCAGAAATTTAAAAAAAAAAAGAGACTTATTGAGTTTATATCACTCCAGTATGACTGTGGACACACTATACCTACACACAGGTCTGTCCAAACAGCTTATAAAAGATAATTTCATCATAGGTGCCCTTTAGGATTTTTTTAGTCTATGAAAAGAGTTATTTGAAGAACCTTTTATGAAAAGTTTCACTTAAGATGATATTAATGAATAAAGGACTAAGCTGAAGGTAAATGAATGAAAGAATAAATGATATCGATCTACACTGCAAAAAAAAAAAAAAAAAAAAAAAAAACTTTTAACAGGCATAATAACCAAAAAATCTCACAATGCAAAAAAAAAAAAAAAAAGATTTTCTTCTAGTCCAAGTCTTCTAGTCAAAGCCCAATTTAAATGAGTTTTCCTTAAAACAAGCAAAATAATCCTAACTCAAAAGAAAAAATAAGATTATTTTGCTAACCACACTTACCACAATTACTTTTGACATTATTTTTTAAAACAAGACAATATTTTTTGCTCGTCTGGAAAATGCTCCTTGATTTAAGAATTTTAGATATTTGGACTATAAACAGCGCAAAAAAACCTAAGTAAGAAAAAACTTTATTTTAAATACGTTTAGAGTACATAAACGCTTTAAACAAATTAAATCGGAAAAGATTATACAGTAATAGGTAACACTTTACAATCAAGCCTCATTAGTAAACATTAATACAGTGATAAACAGCTATGCGATATGTTAAAGCTAATTAAAATTAAAAGCGATTAGTTATTAACCTCATTTATTAAAGTGATTACTTTGGATTTGGGCATTACTAAGAAATTAACATCTGCTAATATTAATAAATGTTTCTGTATTTGTAATTACACTGACATTAGTTAAATTAACTGATGCTAATAAATTGAACTTTACTGTACAGAGTTAACAAACAAAAGGCCTATACAGAACTTTCAATGTGGTAGGCCATTAACATGTGAAAATGTCTATGAAGTCTTCAAGCATTTGGTGCTGTGCACTTTAAAGAATGCTAGGTTCTACACAATCGATTTGTGTTGAGACAACATGAATGAATTAAGTTCAATTATTAATTTTTTACAAATTTAAGTGGATTGAAGATAAAACAAGTTGTCCCCCAAAAAACTCAAGAATTCAGTGTTGTTTCAGCTCATTTTAAAGGGTGCCTATGATGAAAATTTGTATAGGTTTGGACAGACCTGTGTGCAGGTAGTGTGTCCACAATCATATTGAAGTGATAGAAACCCAATAAGTCTCTTTTTTAAATTTCCTGACTTTTAAATAGGATCCACGTCCCTGCAACTTTGAGACCCACAGCAAACGTGACGGAGGAGTGCGGTTTCCCTGCCCACCGAATTGATTGACAGATGTGCATTAACATGTCTCTGTAGTAATGCATATAATCATATCAACAAGCCACAATGTGAGCAAAGCAACTGGGATTAAAAGATATTGTTCTGCTCTTTGTGATCATCTGCACCTCAAGAATGAGTTTTACAAGTTTAAAATGTTTTTAAAACAGTGCAGTTTGTAATACAGTAAAATCGCTACGTAATTCATCACCACAGCCGAAGTGTCAGTGCAATTATAAAAGACACTTAATGCCCGGTTTGTGGACTTAAATCAGGCTTATCTAACTTTATCTAACTTCCAGGGAAAGTTCTTACTGTAGTAAGGAAAATCTGCTTCATTTTTGTCTGTCACTGTGCTGTTTATCTATGTGAAGGCTACACACACCAGAGTGATACAGACAAATTTCTATGGCTCTGACGTGCGCACGTGGGAATGGTGGGCGGGGAGAGACAGCTTATTTTCATTAAAGGCACAGACAACACAAACAGCCACAATGTCCTAACAGCTTGAATCTCCCAGATTTAAAAAAATATAATAAATAATCTGATGGGTGTTTTGAGATGAAACTTTACAGACACATTCTGGAGACTTATATTAAAAGACTTATATAACAAAAGACTTATATTCAATCTGGAAAAAGGAATAACATAGGTGCCCTTTAAATAAGTTTGAACAAACAGCCAACATTTTTTGAGGGGAACAACCACTAATACAACAATCTAAATATTAACTCTTCCAAAGTTTAAATTATTATTTCTAATTCACAATATTTTGAATTGTCCATTATATCAATATTGTGCATGTTTGATATCACTATATATTGAATTATTGAATATCAGCATTTGTCTAATGGCATCATCATCAAAACCCCTATTTGATTATTCTTGGGAACTTAACTTTTAAGAATGTAGTTTTTTTGGACTAAAATAAATGAGCAAACATGATCACGTTTACACTGTGGGTACTTATTAAACTGCCTATATAAAAATCACAACTTGAGAATGAAGTTATGAAATGACTGTTCATTAAAACGAAGTCTAAATGCAATTTACTCCATCATAGCTTTGTGGTCTTAATTAAACTGCTGTGTTTTATGATACAGAATGTTTCTTAAAGGTACCAAGATCCTAATATCTGTTTATTTCTGCGCTGATTTTGATTCTGTCACTATAAATGGGAGTTGCTTACATGGACCGCTTGCATGCAGCATCTAACTCTATTTTAAACAGCGTTTTGATACATCTTTTATGACTATTGTGCATGCAGCTCATGACCTTCTGCTAATTGAGAGACTGCATATTCATAAAAAATCCATTTGTCACTCACACCGCAGGACTATTTCAAATGAACTAGTAAAGCTGATTAAAAGTGTTGAAAAACCTGATAAAAACACATGAAATGGCTTGATGACACAATTTTCTTGCTTGTGGTGACACTTCTAATTCTTTATATCTAATAATAATTTATCTAATATTTATTATGTCTAATAAATATAGAATGAATGAAAAAACATAAAAGCCTTTACTATAAAATATATATAGAAGACGAATAAGTCATAACAACATATGTTTAATTTAACTTGCAACAATTTATTCACATTGCAACCATATTTTTTTTTATCATGTATAATGAGATTCAACAGTTTTACAGTAAGCCAGTTTAATGTAATGCAAATTGAAATGACTTAAGGTTAATTTGATTCAACTGAAACATTAAAGGCACCAACCAATTGTTTAGTGTTGCTGAGTGTGAAAGATTGAATCTTTCTGTTAATACACTAAAAATAAACATTTTAGATTGCATTAGCACATAGATGAAGTATCTAGGATTTCAGAGGACATGTAACCAGCTACAAAACCTAATATGAACAGTGTCTTAAATCTTGATGATAATACCACAACCTCTACATGGGAGCTGTGTCGATTGAATGTAATTGTTTAATCTTGATTACTAAAATATCGTGGCTGTCCTCTCATTGCTGGAGTATAATAAATATTGGATTTGCAATTAGTGAATCTTTACAATCTAGAAACAAAAAGTTAGAAGCTAATTTGTCAACGTTTCAACTCCATATCGAAAAGGAGACTGGATAAATCTTTATCCATGATACAAATTAACATCAGAATCAGAAATGTGGCATTAATACATTCTTAACTACATAACTGATGTGTCATGGCATGAAAACGAGAGGATGCTGATGGAGGATTGGCTGAAATCTATGTTTAATTTACATAGCTTACTGTACAAAATTTTGATGGTAAAAACTGTACTACAGTAAAAATCTGTAACCCGTTTAACAGTAAATTTCCTTAATATATACAATGAAGAATTGTAAATTTAACATTTTATGCATTTTGTTGACATTTCTATGGGTATTTTTTGCATTTTCTTATCAGTTATGTACATTTTGGTTATGGATTATTTTGAAAAATTATATTAATGGTGTTACTTTTGTCTAAATTGGGTTACCATGATGGTGTTTCGTAATTGCGTGAATGACTCTTTGTTGCTTGTGAAAAGTTGTTTGTGATGAGCATTAATTGGTTATACAACTTTGTAAAACTCAACATGCTTTTTGGTTGTGTGTTTGTCCATAGCTATGTTTCCATCTAAAGAATTAAATTACATATCCAATTCTAATAGACATCTTCTAATAACATCTACACATCACATCTAATAGGAGAAGCTGCGTGAATCTTTTCTTTATTTAATAAATGACACGCAATGAAAGCGTGGTGGTGTTTGAAGGCATCACACGTAATCCTGGAGGTCATTATTTATAAAATAACACTAATACCGAAATAGTTAAGGCGCTTTAGAATGACCAAAACAACATTTCAGATGTTTTACGATGTGCTTAACCTGCTGGTTTGTCCATTTACACACATTTTGACCATCACATGATCTCTTTTAACAAAATCACATGACCTTTTTTATTGCACATACTGGAATTTGTTTGGTAAAAGTGTTTCCATTCTAGTTTGTGTTCAAATTTTCTTATTGAATAAAAAGTTTATCCTACTGAGTTATGTGCATGTGTTTTATGCACATTTTCAAAATTGATGCACAACTTGGTATTTCCATTAACCGATTTTTATGCACATCTCCAAAATGTGCACGAAAATAGGTGGATGGAAACGTACCTAGTTCGCTTGTTAAGTCTGACGTCACACGAAGCAGATTCCGGATTCAAGCACTCTATCAATCTGTACAGAGAGGCTCAGCAAATGGTAATTATAAACATTTACAAAGCGCTGTAATACTTTCGAAAATAATGATCACAATTTATATAACCATGCCTAATATCAGATGGACAAAAAGTGATATATTTTTATTAATTGTTAAAATATTGATGTCTGTGATGCAGATGATGTCAAAGTCCAGAGACTGATGTGCACACAATGATTTTATAAAAAAAGATCACTTTAATGTGTTATATCACAAAAAGGGGTCATAAACGAACATTTTCTCAATATCAACTGAGTATAACGGCTTGGACCCGGAAACATATTACATAAACATATTACACCCGGAATAAATATTGGTCTATTAACATGATACATAACGAAATATGGTAGTTCACCAAAAAACGTTAACACTGTTTTTACCCTAAATTGTACTGATTTATTTTTACAGTGCTAAAATCAACCATATTTCTTTTTTTTTCTGTTGAATATTATATAAGTCCATTTAAATGTAATGCAAGACTTGAATGGCGAATTTGATTCAATGTTAATATATAACATCAACTAATTTTTAGCGTTCCTGAGCATAAATGACTTGATCTTTCTGTTTTATTAATACACTAATACTAATATAGTTTGGATTGCACAAGCACAGAAACTATTATCAAGGTGTAGAGAGGGGCAGCATGGTGGCTCAGTGGTTAGCACTGTTGCCACACAGCAAGAAGGTAGCTGGTTCGACTCCCGGCTGGGCGCTTCTGTGTGGAGTTTGCATGTTCTTCTCCGGGTAGTCCGGTTTCACCCACAGTGTATGTATGAGAATGTGACAGTGTGACAGGGTGTTTCCCAGTACTGGGTTGCAGCTGTAAGGGCATCTGCTGCGTAAAACATATGCTGGATAAGTTGGCGGATCATTCCGCTGTGGCGACCCCTGATAAAATAAGGGACTAAGCTGAAGGAAAATGAATTAATGAAGGTGTAAAGAATCACAATTTACAGAACCTAAGATATCCACACTGTCTTACACATTCATGCACATTTCAACCAACGAAATCTGGGTCGTTGATAAAAATCGTTTTTTTTTTTTTAAACACGAGTCAACTGATCTGCAATCCTCTGGATCATGACAGAAACTCCACTTCACTTCTCATCTCCATACCCTGCCTTCTCCTCAATGTAATTCAATCAAATCATCAAAATGTGACTGGATAAATCTACACCCATGATACAAATGATGGTAAACAACCCAATCAGAAATGCACCATTAACAGACTGGATGCTTAAATAAACAACTGATGAAACGCTGTCAAAAGCTATGAATACAGAAGTGGAGAGGATGCTGATGGAGGAAAAGGGAGGACAAAATAAGAGGAGGGAAAGCGAGATGGAGGGAGACTGGCTACACTAACTGTCGAGGCAGTTAATATAAGGTTTTGGAGATAAGGCCTCGCAGACAAACATTGACAAAATCAGGCGTTCCGCCGCAAAGCCGGCGCTGTCAGTCAAACTGAGAGACAGGCCAACAATCAGCACTCGCATGCCGATAAGCACGCCAGAGAGCGAGTGCAGAAACTGCATCTACAGGCGCTCCGTAATGGAGAGGGGGAGTGGAGGGCACATACAGGAGAGACAGGCAGAGCTACTATGCTACAAGCACGTTTCCATTACTAAACAGCACAAAACTTTTGACGCATTTTGTAAATGTCAATAATTAGCCTTTGTGAAATAAGAGTGTTATGCAACTTAAGCACACATTGGGCACAAATTTTGAAAATTCTTAAAGATTCCTGTAATCGTAAACTAAACTAGTTTTTGATTGCTGGTTTGATGTGTTCACAGACAGAATTATAACAGAATTATAACAGATTTGAGAGACTTGTTTGTGTGTTGCTGGTTGATTGATAAATCCCTCACACAGATTAGATTTTCAACTTCTTGGCCAAACCCTGTAATAGATTAACACTCAGCAAGCTGACTTTTAGTAATGAAACAAAGATGTTTGATTTCTGTCATGCAAACAAATGTTTATATATATATATATATATATATATATATATATATATATATATATATATATATATATATATATATATATATATAGTGCCTTTATTATGAAAAGACAGTAGATATGTTAACAGGAAAGGAAGTGGGAGAGAGAGGGGGACAGGATCGGGAAAGGTCAACGAGCCAGGACTCGAACTCGGGACACCTGCAGCGCAGAAGCACTATATGTCAGCACATAACCACTAGGCTATTGGCGCTGAACAAAACGTTAACTTTATTACCAAGTCTTGGTAAATAGTGGCATTTTTCAGTTGCTTGGAAGCGTATCTTAGGGCGCACTCACATTATGCTAGCTAAACCGTGCTCAGGCGTGTTTCCTGGTTCATCTGACAAGTGCGAGTGCTCCAAATCGGGCCCAAGTGTGGTTCAGTTGACCGGCCCTGGCCAAGTCGGAAGAGGTGTGCCAGAGCGTGGCTCGGTTGGGCTTTGGCATGGCACACTTGTGAGTGCAAAGCGAGCCTGAGCCCGAAACTGAAGATGCGAGACCACTTTTAAGGGACTGTTACATATGTATTTATTAATCAATCTTACTTTTCAATGAACACAAACTGTTGTAGATTATTAAGGACACAAAACCCTCTCCGCACGTCAGCTGCACCTCCTTACATCTGCAGCACGAGGACATTTATTATAATTTATGTGCGTCAAAAGTTGAGGATCTGTTCGGTAAAAGCTGCATCCCAAATGGCACACTATACTTACTCAACAGCATAGTATATATATATATATATAGATATGTAGTGTCATCCCAAATGGGACACTAAAGGGTTTTTACAAAGCGGAAATTCAAACCACTTCCCTGATGATGTTTCACGATTGCCAAACTATTGAAATAAATCACCAAACTACCAAATAATACCTGCCATGAGTACAACCCCATTCACCATTGGGAAGTGGTATAATCACTCGTAGGTGAATTTTGCTTTCACAACACAAAATAAATAAAGTAATCCAACATAAGTGCCCGAAAGCTCCGCCCCTTCCACTAGGTGAGCACAGCGGTGGGCGTTTTTAGAGTTCTCAGTGTGAACGCACTACATGCACTGTTTATACTACAAAATGGAGTAGAATAGTGCATAAGTATGCAATTTGGGACACACCTACAATATTTGACTGCGTGTCACTGCATCCCAAATGACTGAAACAATATAACTAAAGCAATCTCCACTGTACTGAGCGAGAGCGCTTTTCTTCCTGTTAAACTGAACAGTCGCATCATCGATGATTTAAGCATGCACAGGTTCAGAAGGCAAAATGCAGTGTAAAGGCAGGCCATCAAGTGAGAGGGGAGGGGGACAATCAGGCAACTGTACCTAGTGTGAGTACGCCCTATCATTTGCAGTCATTTGCATATTTGTCTTTAGTCAGTTTAAGAACTCGATCTCATCTCATATAACTTTCCATACACCATTTGACCTATAAATGCGAAAGAAAGTTTTCATTTTGTGAAACATTCCTTTTTCAAAACTACCTCATGCAAACATAGAAAGCTTTGCAATGTAAGGCAATGTTTCAAGTTTCAAGTAGCAATTTGCTACTTTCTCATTTCGTAGTTTTAATTTGCACAATTTGAAGGGCAATGAAAACGTGCCTACAGTCTGCACCATCTAGTATAGCACAACAAAAAAGAAAACAGACATAAATGATGACTGAACAAAAAGTAAGAACAGTGAGTTGATAAGCTTCTACTAGACACCTGAAAACCGTCTTTAATTTGAATCAAAAGCTGACGGAGGCTTGAATGCAAGTGTGTGTGTGTGTGTGTGTGTGTGTGTGTGTGTGTAAAATTCAGGCCTTTCGTCAGAGCCATCCGTGCCTCATATTCCTCACACCGAGGGGGAGGGTGAGGGAAGGGAGCGAGAGGAAGGTGTGAGATCAGACTAGTAAAAATAGCACTTCCTCTCTTGGCCTCAACACCTGGGGAAATGCCAGAAGGTGGATGAGGGTGAGACGGACGGAGCAGGAAAATGCATCGAGAGACAAAACAGCGCCATTTAAAAGATTTCAAATCAAAGGCTGTTTTCTAATTGTTTGCACCTTTTGTTTTCTTTATGGCTGCAAAAAAAGAAGCTGTTTTTTTTTTACCAGAGTGACTGTCATGCCATGGTCACACTAGACTCAACAACGACACACACTGCAGCATCTTTTAAAAACACAATCTAAGATATCACACAAATGTAATATAACTCAATTATTTGCTCAATATGACATATTCAAGACCTAAACAAATCTTGTGTTAAGAAGATGAGAGTTAGAAGGACAGAGCAGGAGTATGCATCAAGAGCCAAAACAGAGCAGTGTAAACACTTTAGATCAGAGGTCGATGTCTAATTGTTTGCGCTTGATGTTTTTGTTATGACTGCAATTTTTTTTTTCTGCAAGTTAAACCCCTATGGCAATAGGTGAATCATTTATTCAACAAGTTTGGTAAAAAAGGCAGTCCTGCTGATATTTAATAGTATGTTTAGGGGCATAAAAATACCTAACACTCCTTGCACAGAGAGTTTTAGAATTTGTCATCCTAAAAATAGTAACCTCCATCTTCCTAAAACACAGACGCCTTTCACACAGAGTCTGATGCATTATGAAGTAATATGTTCAGGTTCTAGTGGCCACACCAATAAAATGCTTGGTTCCACACAATTTTTTATGTTGTCCCAACACAATTCGATTAGGTTCGATTAGGTTAACTACAAATTTAAGTGGATTGCACAAAAAACAATTAAGTTGTCCCCCAAAAATCTCAATAATTGTATTGTTTCAGCTCATTTTACATAAGAAGTTTGAACAAGCAACATTTTTTTTTTGAGTGAATGACTTTGTTGTTCTCTCTTTTCTCAATTTTTTTGCGTTGGCGCTGAATCATCAAATCACCTCTCAAAACGCTTGCTACATACAGTGTAAAAATGTAGGGTTTCACACAATTCATACATGTCATCCCAACACAAATCAGTTAAGTTAACTATTAACCCTCATATACTGTTAGCGTTATTTTCATCCACTCTGGGATGATATTAGCCATAACTATTACTGTGTTTTCAGCTAGCAGAATCATTGTTGGTGACAAATCTTATTTTGACAAATATTTTGAGAAAATGCTTTAAATTAAAAAAAAATCTCAACAAATTTAATACCCTTTTGTTATGTTAGGGATGAAAACATCCACTACATTAAACTGCAGTAAAACTGCATCAGATAAATATTTTTTTTTTCACATTTTTTTTCCATAAACCTGTTTATCAACCTTAGTCTTGATCAAAACTACTAAATTGTTTAGACAATTACAGCATAGCTCTTTAATTGCCAAATTCATAAATGATGTCACTGATTTGGTGAAAAAACACAAAATGATGGATTTTCAATAAGAAAAGTAGTTGTGGACTGGATTTTTTTACCTTTTATCAAGGTAAACATCATTTGTGAACTTTTAAATTAAAGAGTTAAAATCGTGTAATTTTCTAAACAATTTAGAAGTTTTGATCAGGACTGACTAACAGATTAACAGATTTCTGCAACAACAACAACAAAAAAAAAAAGGGAAAATATTTATCTGATGTATTTTTACAGCAGTTTAATTCACTGGATGTTTTCATCCCATATATAAGAAAAGGGTAGAAAATTTGAACAATGCACAAGGGTTAAGTAAATTGAATATAAAACAATTAAGCTGTCCCCCAAAAAACCTCAAAAATTGTGTTGTTTCAGCTCTTTTTAAAGAAGTAAATTAAACAAGCATAAAAAGATATTTTTTGAGTGTGTATGAAAACACAAAGTTGAACTCAGTGCAATTTTTTATGATAAATGAAAGTTTTGGAGGTAGTGTGGAAATTTGATTGACACAACATAAGGGGTATTTTATATTAACCTTAGAAAATTTGTACAATGAACTTTGATCACAGTGTGCAAAGATGATGATACACTGTAAAAAGTGATGAGTTACTTAACGTATTTGACTTAAAAAAAATGTAAGTGAACCCATTGTAACTTGGAACTATCAAGTAGATTTAACTTAATTTTTATGAAAATGGCAATTTTACTCAGAGAATAAATCTCTTTTTACAGTGTGGAGGATGAGCAAATGTTACAAAAATGTACAATTTAAAAATAATGAGCCAGTACACACAAAAAAAAATCCTCCTGCCTTCATTTGTTTAGTTGAATCAAATGAAATTTGAGTTATCTTAACTATATTAGTTAAACTGGCTGAAAAATTATGTTACAGATAGTTGAAACCTGATTAACTCATTAAAAAAGTTAAAATAACATAAAAACATTTATTGTCATGCCGTCAAAAAATGATGTTTGCTTTTTGCTCAAACTACTTATTTAAAATGAGCTAAAACTATACAATTCTTGAGACTTTTCTTGTGGCAACTTAATAGTTTTATGTTCAATCCACTTAAATTTGTAAAAACTAATAATTGAATTACATTCCTTCCTGTGTTCCATACACAAATCAATTGTGTGGAACCCAGCATTTTTTTACAGAGTAGTGCACAAGAAGTGAATTCATCAGGAAAGCAATAACCTAAGACTTTCAAAATGTTAAACTATTCTCAAACACAACTACAATCTATCTATAGTCTAACTATAAAGCTGGAAGGAGGGAAGGAGCATGTTTTAAGGCACCATTTAAATAACAGTGCGTCACTTAAGCAAGTCTATTGACTGCAGCATTATCTGGAGAACACACTGAGAACTTTTGATTAGTTTGTGTGCTCAAAGATACAGCGAGTGCAATATTGTTTTGTAGCATTCAGTCTGAAAGAAGAGTCTTGTGAATATGTCTGTTCGATGAGGATGTCAGCAGGATATTGACAAGGGAGGCTAGTTTCATTTTCCTTATCCTGTGAAAGGCTATATACACATATTTGTTTGTTGCTAGTTCTCACTTGGATATAGTCAAGTGTTATGCGAATATTTTCCTCTCACTAATTTTAAGACAGAAGAAAGCACAAAAAAAGGTTTACATTTATAGTTATGTGCCAGAAAGCTGCTACATGCTACCAGTATTATCAATGTTAAGTTTTAAGGTTGTATAAGCTCTGACATATGATATGATACATTTCAAGAGATCTCGACTAACTATAATATAGACAGTCTCTGAATAAATTAGCACCGTCTCCACTATGAAAGCATACACTGCCATGAATAAACATGTGAATAAACAATAAAAATTACCATAAATCTGCCCTGCTAATGACTAAGGTTAAGTCAAACTCTCAGAAATAGAAACAAACAGTCAAGCAAACAAATATGTTCACAGCAGTGGGATCTCGCTGGCTGACAGGCCCTTCTCTCTCCACGCTGCCAAAGATGTTCGCACATAGACGCATGATGCCACAGGCAGGGCATATGTAGAGGAGGGGAAACAACGAGGTACCAACAAACACAGCATCCAAAGCACACAAGCGGCAGTAGAGACACACTGCCCCCTGTTGGAGAGTCGGGGACGCAGGTAAACACCCAAATGAGATTCACCTTTGTTTTCGTGCAGTGGAGGAATCGAATTGGATTTAACTCGCGCCAAGTCTCTTAGTTAAAATACAATTCGTCAGCTCCATTTCAGATTTGTTAATCCGCATCTACTATGCTTGTTCTCTTCACCAGAACAGACAGGGATAAGAATGTTCTTCCCTCAGGACATTTACCATGAGAACGGTTAAAAACATTGTACACGTAAACGAGAATGTCTTGATTGTTTCCATACCCCCAGGTCAATAGAGATGTATTGTTTTTCAGACAGAGCAGTTCCAGGATTTTTCTCCATTTTTCTCAAATAGATGCTACAAAATCCATATGAAACCAGGTTCAACTTAATTCACACGTCCCCAGTTTACAACTAATGGTCTTAAAGTGAAATGGTCTTATTTTAACTATGTAGTTAGACTGGATAAACATTTGGGCCGGGCCGATAAACGATATTATATCGAATCGCGATGAAATTTATGTCAATAACAAAGATGAGCTCTGGACTTTTTTACTCTATATTGATCTAAGAGCCAATCACACAGCAGATGTGTACAACAATGGGAATCTAGAAGTGTGTTGATATTAAAGATGTACCGAATGTTTGGTCATTGAAGATTTATCGGCTGAAAATTTTATGCCATTTAATGGACCCTCTAATTTTTGTGGCTTCAGTCATTGTTGGGATACTCCTTTAAATCTGGAAGCATCAACAATTACTTTGAAATATATATGAGTATCATTCAATATGGAAATAATTATTGAGATTGCACTTTTGCCATATCACCCAGCCCTAATAAACATTTAAGTCATACTTAACCCAGAACTTAACTGTGAGATGCATTCACTCGAGATGTCAGTCTTTTCAATGCAATTCATTACTTCCAGTGGTGTAAAGTAACAAATTACAAATACTCAAATTACTGCGAGTAGTTTTTCTCAGAAATGGTAATTTACTAAGTAGTTTTAATTAAAAATGTGTACTTTTACTGTCCCTTGAGTATATTTTCAGAGCTGTATCTGTACTTTTACTCCACTACTTTCCTTCAAACTGCAGTCACTACTTTATTATTTCCATATGGAGGTTATAGAAAAATCAATTATGCGATTCCTGTCCAATCAAATCACACATAGAAAGTAAATCGAATCATATTGAACTACCTTAAGACATGCAGCAAACTGTTTGGAAGCAATAAAGGTGTCCAAGAAGATACTTCACACGCAATGACCCAGAAACTGTTTAGACTGAATGTCACTGATGAGAAGATGACAGATGTTTACTGTATAATATAGGGCCAGACAGAATCTGTAGACATTTTTTGCTATTTCTGCAGAGAATTTTGTAAAAAATCTGCGGATATAAATTTTGAATGATTTTGGGAGTATCCTAACAAAAAACGTAATAATGAAATAAATAAAAAATTGCTTTTTAGGTTTTATTTAATGTTTACAATGCAAATCCATCTAGTTCCACCTATTTGATAAACAAAGCAAGTCTCTCATAAAATACATCTACTGAAAGATAGAAAATATTACTTTACAACTGTATTGTAAATAAATCAAATGAACATTTTCACATTAGTCAATAATATTACTGAAATTAATTTAAAAACTGAATAAATATAAATTTACACAAGGAAATTATTAGACTCAATGATGGGCCATGGATTTCTGTGCATGCAGATTCCGTGTGGGTCTAATGATGACCCGAAATAACCCTAAACAATAACTAAATGCACTACAGAATGTTACGTTTACACACACACACACAAGCACAAATTACATGTAAATGCATCAACCCTTTCCCAGCATAATACTCACTACTCTTAAGTACTTTTAAAAGGGCTACTTTTAGTCATACTTTGAGTTATATTTACAGTACAACTGATACTTCAGCTTGACTTGAACTACATTTTTGGGCAAGTAATGGTTCTTTTACTTGAGTATGATTTTTTCAGTACTCCTTCCACCACTGGTAACTTCTTGAAATAGTGGCTTTTTCATATGAATATGTATGTTCTCATTCATACATTTTAGTATGATTTGCTCATCTCCCAATGAGGGGTAGGATTAGGGTGGGAGGAAAAAATTGTACATTTCTGTACTAATTAAATCGTAAGATTTCGTATGAATTAGCCACTTCAGACCACACATAAAATAGTTACTTTCCTAGTGAGATCGGGTTTAAAAAAAAACTCTTCTCCTCACATGTTTAATGTACAAAATGATATGCACTCACTTCATGTTAAGAATTCTGAGAAGTTATTAGCCAAATAAAAGCTGGTTTGCCCCTTCATACCATTATGGTGAGATCTGTTTTTAACTAGACACTAGTTTTGATTAACACATAGCTTCCTGGTACTAGGAAACAAATCTGAAGAAAGCAGGCAAACAATAAAACACCAAACACAATACATCTGCTAAGTAACAGGAACAGAAGAGAATAACCATCTTTTGTATGCAACCTCAAAACAAGGAACACAAGATGCATTGAATTCATAATGAACAATTGTGTGGTTGCAAAATAAGTAGAGAAGGCTTAATTCTACCTGTAGTAGAAATGTGAGACATAAACACACACACACATACATGAATGTATGAGCATGTAAAGGGTTAAAGAGGGTTCCTGCTGTGCTCTCTGCTTCTGTGTCTCGGCCCATTACACTTGCCGGAGTACAGCAATATGCCGCCATCAATTACAGCCTGGCTGCACTGCCATCAATACAGAGAGCAGGAGAGAGCAGCGCCACAGCCACATAAACACGACAAACGGCCACATTAAAACCTCCACCTCACCTCTTTCACTCTCTCTCTCTCTGCATTGCCCACTCACACACACACCTATTTTCTTGAGCTCAAGCCCCTCAAGCTCTTTTCTTTCTTGTTTTCTCCACAAGTGTATGTCTTTGTCTTCATCCTTCTCAGTCTGGCAAACAAAAGCTTTTTTTTCTATTCCCCTCATGAGCACTGTTGTGTTCTTTACTTATGGACCATATCCTTCAAAAAATACAGCAAAACCATCGTTGGATTGGTATATTAGGGCTCTATGACATTCGTTTTATTTGTCCACCAAATTCAGTTTGTATTTTTTCTCTCCAAATTCTCAGTGAAATAATAAATCCGAGGTTTGATTTAATGGAATTTCGAAAAATAAATAAATAAAATAAAAAGTTGAAATAATAATTTATGTATAATTTTACAATTGGATTTGTATAGCTTACCAAGGTATTTACAGTACGGTAATTTTTTTTGGTACAATATATTTATTTCTTTTTTCAGTTTACATATCACAACAGATTACACAGTTACAGAATAATAATCATGTAGAAACAGCAAACATTTTACACCCTACTTTCCCTCCCATCAACATGTTCCCTAAAAAAAAATTATAATAAAAAGTTTCCCTACTCCTTCAGAACTTGTTCTTGTTGTAGCAGACTGACAACATTTACATTACAAAAGTAGAGATTTTTGTTTTATAAAATTTGGAAACCTGACCTGGCATTTGTTGATTTTGATATTGCTTCTATCCTGACAATAGTATTTATTTAAGAATATTTTTAATTTTGCAGACCTACTGAAATCTAATGTACAGTTAAAGTCAGTATTATTAGCCCCGTTTATTTTTTCCTCAATTTCTGTTTAACGGAGAGAAATTTTTTTCAACACATTTCTAATCATAATAGTTTTAATAACTCATTTCTAATAACTGATTTATTTTATCTTTGACATGATAAAAGTACATAGTATTTTACATAGTAAATACTATACATAGTACATAGGGGGTTCTAATAATTGCTGTCGCCACTGGCTTGCATAGTTCGGGATCTATAGAGCTGCGCATCGTTTGATTTGCTCTTCAGTGTTTGGACTCTCAGTAGTGATTATTAAACCACACTGAACTGAGCTAAACTGAACTGAACTTAAACACTAAAAACTGAACTACACTGTTCCTATTTACTATGACCTTTTATGTGAAGCTGCTTTGACACAATCTACATTGTATAAGCGCTATACAAATAAAGGTGAATTGAATTAAATTTAATTAATAATTCTGACTTGTTTGTTTGTTTTTGTTATTTGTTTAAATGGTGTTGTAATTGTAACATCATTTTTTTGCAAGTATGCTACTTTTTTTAAATAAAAGCAGTAATATACACATATACACACACATATACATATACATTATACACACATATATATATATATATACATTATATATATACATATACATTATATATACATATATATATATATATATATATATATATATATATATATATATATATATATATATATATATATATATATATATATATATATATATATACAAAAAAATTAAATATATAAAAACACGAATAATTCTACATGCATTTCGAGACGCAAGGATTATAAATCTATTTCTCTTCTCAGTTTTACATTTAGCGAGTGTTTCCGTGACGTTGTTTGCTCGTTTCTCAAGTTTATAGATTGTAAAAACACTAATGCTACATTTTCATATTAAGTATGCATAACTTTACTAATGTTTTATCCACTGTTAAAAAAAAAGGTAGTGCCGTTTAAGAACCTGGACCACAAAGCCAATCATAAATGTCAATTATTTGAGACTTTATTTAATTTATACATCATCTGAATATATTTGCTTCCCATTGATGTATCGTTTGTTAAAATTGGACCAACTGGGGTTGTGATACAACCATTTGAACATCTGAAATCTGCTGGTTTAAAAAAAAAAAGGTACATATTGAGAAAAAAACGCCTTCTAAGTTGTCCAAATGAATTACTTAGCAATGCAAAAAATATATATATTTATATGTTTTTATATATTTACAATAAGAAATTTGCTAAATATCTATGAAACATCTTATCTCCTTATACTTGTGCAACATAACGTCACACATTTGATTTTCTATTAACCCTTTAACTACCCCACCAGGAAAAAAAGTAGAAAGCATGTCAAAATATGGTCAACCATTAGGTAGAGCAGGCAGTTAAAGAGGCAATTCTAATCAAATATAACCCTTGTCTCTTCCCTACAGTTTATTATAGGAATCAACAAGATAAGGGCTAATCTTAAACATTAATTTTGGTTTGCTGTCTGTTTAATCTATAAAGTCAACGGACATTAAGTTGTAATGTGAAATTACACTATAACAAAATGACACACACACATAAAATATAGACATTGCATTATATTCTGATACGCATGACCGGAGGTTGAAAGTGGGATATCTCAGTTTTGACATTATCCACTCTCATTTACAGTGCATTCAATATAATAATATTTAATAATTTAATGAAAATCCACATATTTCCCTATATGGTATGTAAAACATAAGGAGATTCAAGTATGCCCAAACTCAGTCACAGTACTCATGAAAGAGTAGACACCCAGATGGTACTACATCTGCTGAGATTCTGAAGTGCGCATTCAGTGGACACTCTACTATCCTGTCCCGCGAGGGCACCATAGAGGATTTATGAATGGAAGTGACACGACACAACTGACACTGGTTGCCCATGTGATAATTACAACTGTGGCACATCCACAATAATAGTGGATACAGTACTTACAAATTTCCATTCATACTACATAAAAAATACTAACATTACTGATGTAACTTCCGAATAAAATCTAGTATCTATTCAGACAGCACAAGATTTCAGATGCACTGATGGTCTGGAAGACAGTGCAAGTCTTTCCCTCATTTTATCAGTATGTAATTCAGATGCAAGTTGAATAACCTAACATCTTAGGTACTACATCATATAAACATTTTAAATTTGTCAATTCCATTTTATTGGATAGTGGCCTGAAAGTGTAAAAATGTATTTATTTATTATTAGACTCGAAAGCAGATTGTACTGTACAATTTTAAGTGAATATTTAGCAGTTTTAAGTTAAACTTCTATTTTGATGGGATGTCATAAAGAGGAGTTTCTTTGTGATGCATAATATGTCTATTGCTTTTCTCAAATAATATATTAGTGAAGTGGCTGGCAGAGGAGTGTTTAAGAGAATGTTCATGACAGAAAGCAACAACGCCTTTTGAAACAACCATCACATGCTGGTATGATGGTTTTGAAACATGGCTACAGGTTTAATCTGGTTCTTTGCTGATCAGGACCAGAAAATGACATGGAAAAAAACAGTTTAAACCAGCTCTCGACTAGCAAGTACCAACCAGTTTTAGCTTAAAACAGCTGTCATGTGTCAAAACCGTTTTGAGTATGTTTGTGTGTACTTATTATTAAAATAATCTGTTGTGGCTTAATATACAAAGACATTAGTCCATATATGAATTTAATTTAAAGCGCAGCCTCATTTTTCATTTATTCATCCAAAACTACTAGATGTATGCATTCCACGTCATGAAAATCATATAGTGCTATTATGCCATATAAACCCTTTGTCTGGTCATAGCATATGCATCTCAAACCATGCTGTCATGGTTTACTCACTGCACACAAATACAATCACAAGCGCACACACACACACACACACACACACACACACACACACACACAGATCAATACACAGATCAATACACAGATCAATACAAAACATTAAATTGACCAGTGCCATACTGGTATTTGAGAAGTCCAAAAACAAAAGCACAAACAATGGCCAAAAATGTAGCCAACAATGAATCCAACCAGCTGGTTAATTTAAATAAAGTCTTAAATATCACTGGAATTTCTGAGTGTAAAACCCTGGTGAAAAACAGGCCTAAAAGAGCACCAATACAGAATGTTACATTGCTCATAGAGCTATTCCTTAGCACACACTCAATATTTGCATGTACTTTAGGCCACATTCGACCTCATCGGGACTTGCATGAGCAGCTGCGTCATCAGGAGATCAGCAGCCAAAACACAGGCTGATGTGTTGCTCAAAGGATCATCATCAAAGTTTATATTAAACTTACCATATATGTGTGACTTTTTTTAACAGGAAATGAAGCATAGTCAAAGCCAGTCGCACCAGTTTGTTTTCTATGCATTACTAAGCCACGACTCCACCAGTTTAACAAAGCGCAAAATGCAGGATATACAGATTAAATATGTATTCATCGCCACCCGAAGCGAAATAAGGTACGTTTAAATGTACCTTTTGTTAAGTTATTGTAAAATTTGCTGGATATGTTTGTAAAATGAGGTAACAAACACATTTAGACTGCAGAGTTTTGTGTTTAATAAATGTTTAAGCATCTTGCCTTATCACTCAGGCTGTACTGTGATTTTTCTGAAGTGAAATAATAGCAGTACTTTATAATACATCATCTGTTTATGCAGATGCCAATAATAATTCCTGGCTGTGCTTACATTTACAGTATACCTTCAAAATACAACATATCTCTGTTGGCTCTTTTGTCAAATTCAATAACTTAGCCTAAATTTTATAAGCTCGGGAGGAAAATAGTTTCCTCTGTCTGGTGGTTTGCATTAGATAGCTAATTTACTCCAAGCTAAAATAAACCTGTACACCCCTTAAGTTAAAAATATTTAACAAGGCATCCATCTACTCCATTTGTCATAAAATATTTTAACAAACAAAGCATGATAATTTTGCACCTTATTTCAGAGTACATCATGCTGTGTGTCTGTGTGTGCGCATGTGTGAGAGAGCAAGCACTGAGAGCTGTGTATAAAAGCAGAGCTCATTATCATTTATGACCATTCCAAATATGGTCAATAAGGACCTTCTGATTCTAAGGGGATTTTATGGAGAAAAAATGAGAGTATAAAACAGTTTCTGGAGAATTTTTGAACTTACTTAAGCCACATACCTACTATCAGAGAACAATTTAACTTTTAAATTTAACTGAATCAATGCAGCATATGGCACCTTTAAAATGTCAAATAAAAACCCAACTAACAAACTTTCACAAGCGACAAGTCTCCCGAAGAAGAAAGAAACTGTTGAAAGGCTTTCATACGCATGTGCGGTGAGAGTCGTGTCCTCATGGCCATATTAGTGGCATCTGAAGGAATTCACTTTGTTCCACAGACCTTGAAAGAGAAAAGGCTCTGGCATTCAGCAATGAAAGTAGAGCATCGCTGGAAGAGACTGAACTCCCATACAGTACATGTATGCTCTTTACTTTGATCTTTTATGCTGCTTTATGCTGCGGTTGGGTCAGACAGTTTTGCAAACATCTTTAAGATATATAAATATATATATATATAAAAAAAAAAAAAAAAGAGTATAGAACTCTATTAGAAAAATACAGCAGTCGACGCATTTAATTTCCTATAGGTTTTATTCTGTTGTAAAGTTTGAGGTCAGATGTGTTATATTTATTAAAAAAGTCAAAAAGTTACAAAGACGCATTTATTTAATAAAAAAACTGTAATCGAGTGAAATATTATTGGTATTATTTAAATATTTTTTTGATACACATTTTAAAATGTTATCTATTCATCTGATGGTAATAGCAAAATTTTCAGCATATTTATATAGACACATTTTTGCCCACAAGCACTTATCGATAGAAGGTTCTAAAGAGCAGTATGTTTTAAATATCAATGTTTTTTAACATTATAAACATAGTATTTCACCATTTTAATCAGTTATTTGCATCTATATATTATATTATATTATATTATATTATATTATCAATCAATTATCCGTTCAATCGAGGTTGATTTTCGGTCATTCTATGGATCATTCCCCTCCACACAGCTCTATTAATCACCACCTCTTTGAGTTCGCACATGCTCCTGTTGGTCTCAGATTTGACAGTAGAGCAAGCGGCAACCTCCCGCTCTCCCTCGTGAAGCAAAAACGGAAATCTGCTAGTCCTGGTTCCACAATAGAGCAGATTTCTATTGAGCTCAGTGTTAAAATGGCAACCTTTACAGCAGAAAAAAAAAGGTGTTTACAGCCTGGTACAAAGAACGATTTTGGTTCATATAGCTTATTAAGTTATATTAAGTCTGCATAATTAAGGGTGTGGCCACATGAGTGACAGCTAGATCTCACTGGTTGCAGTCACTTCACCTCAGCTGATTCCGGCTGATTAGTTGCTGAACTCGCCATATATATATAGTATTTTTGTTTTGTTTTATGTGGCTTTACACAGTCAGCTGCTTTTTGGAATTATTTCTTACTATTATCAGATGTTATGGCATGCTGTGTGCACATAATTGTGCTCACAAACAATTCACTTGCCCTTCATTTCCCAGGTGAGTGAAATTATATACTTATACCATATCTTTATTTGTTTTACTTAAGATAATTTATTGTTTGTATTTTTCTTTAGAACTTGAATGCTCTCCTGAATCTGAAAGATTGATTAGCTGTAGGCTATAGAACAGTCATCTGAAACTTTGTCATATAGTTTTATGCCTGGATTTCATTAATAGCCTTGCAATTACTAACACAGAATATATCTGAAGTATTTGGAAGTAATTTGTTTTTCCCTCCGGTAGAAAAAACGTCTTAAGAACAATGTTTAGTGGCTGAAAGCATTACAACAATGTTTTTAAAAGACTAAATATTTTACTGATATAGTGTACAACCAAGCACATGTGGTCAGAACACAAACGAGTCGCAGGTAATGAAGTTTTAAGCATTTCTGCCAAAGAAAAGCCTGTCTAAACAAAATGCTAGCAGGCATCTGTAGCTCCACTCACACTCTGCCTCTTTGCCCTTGTTGGTGTTCCCAGGTCGGTGCGATGATGTGTGAACAAAATGGCGATGGTTGGCCACACCTACTTGAAGCTTCTTTTGCATTCTTCAGAAACCTATGGGTGATGTCATGGATACTCCGTCCATATCTTTTACAGTACTCGAGCCAACGAGTTCTTGGGCAGTCTTTCCTTCTACCTCCACTGACCATTTGCAGTATGACTGCCTTCTGGAGTGAATTGCTACGCATGACATGTTCAAAATAAGATAATTTTTGTTTGGTAATCTAGGCTTTCAGCGAGGTCTTTGGCTTGATGCACCCTAGGACTTCTTTGTTAGTGATTCTCACTGTCCACGCCATGCACAAGTCCTGTACCGTCTCGATTTATTCACTGTGGATCTTTATGCTGCATCTTCCATTCTCTGAGGTCAACATCACCTTCATTTTCTTGATGTTCAGGCGCAACCTCACCTTCTGACTCTCTTCTTGCACTTTCAGGCTCCAGATCTTCTCTGCTTTCGGCCAGTAGGATGGTGTCGTCGACATATCTAAGATTGTTGATGTTCCTGCAGTCAATTTTCCCTCCGCTTTTGATGGCTTTCTGATATTCTCGTGTCTTCTCCATGAGCCACCTGAGGTGATCTCACCTGATGTTGTCCCTAGTGCCTCTTCCTTTCTGAAAACCAGCCTGTACATCTGGCATTTCTCTACCGATGGTTGTATCGAAGTGATGTTGAATGATCTTCAGGAGGATCTTGTTAGCGTGTGGCATCAAGGCGATTGTGTGATAGTTAGAGCAGTCCTTCATGTTGCCTTTTTTCAGTACTGGGATGACCACAGACATGTTCTCCAGATGCGTTGACAGCGCCGTTAGTGCTGCAGTTGGTACTGGTTTCTGGAGCTCTACTGGGATGCCATGAACTCCAATTTTATATTATATTCTATTATATTCTATTATATTCTATTATATTCTATTATATTCTATTATATTAATAAAAAGCCTAAAATATACATCCTAAAATCTACTTGAAAGTCCACATAGATTTTTTTGCACATTTCAGATTGTCCTGCAGGGATTCTTATTTGAATGTCAATATATGATCCTTTAGCATTGGATTCAAAACTTCAACCAATATGGACTGCCACAGCATGTGAACTCTTGTATACTTACCAGCCTTTAAAACATTCCATCCACAAGTCACTTTGAAGCTGCCAATATTTACATTTTACATACAAGCCTAAAGAGGTCTTTCGGTGGCCAGCATTGCTCCAGGTATGACCATACATTTAATAAAAGGCAGAGTACAAACATGCAAGTTTCTCTATTTACTAAGTACAGCCCCTAGAGAAGTCACTGCATCAAATAGACAGTCAATCTCATTCAACATATGAACATGTAATATTATCTGTAAGTTGATGTAGATAAAGGCATCTGCTAAATGGTCCTGGTTTCTACCAAGGTTTTCCTTCACTTTTGTCAATTGGTGAAGTTTTGTTCCTCGTCACTGTCACCACTGGCTTGCTTGATTTGGGACTTGTGGAGCTGCGCATGGATGAATTTTCTCTTTACAGTTTGGACTTTCAGCAGTGAGATTTAAACCACACTGAATTGAACTAAACTGAACTTCAACTCTGAAAACTGGACTGACAGTTTCAATTTACTAGAACGTCTATGTAAAGCTGTTTTGACACAATCTACATTGTAAATGCGCTATAGAAATATAAATGAATTGAATAAATGATTAAATGTAAATGTTCTGATTCAGGGTTTCTGCAAGTTACACCAAGTAAGACCTTTTTAAGACCATTATGAATGAAATTTCTGACTTATACAGGGCTAAATGCTAAGGACTTTTTTTTCCCGAATATTCCAGTTAGAAAAGATTTTCACTTGCCATATTAAAAATTATTAAAATCTAATACATTGAATAATACAATATGAATAATTTTGTGTGATTATTTTTTTATGTTTGTATATCCATTTACAAACCCCATAACCCTTATCAAGAAAACAAAACATAGCTGTCAATTACTTAAGTCCACAATAATAATAATAATAATAATAATAATAATAATAAATTTAATAATAACAAATTTAGGTCAGGCCACTATCCTCAGCAGTAAATAAATGGAAAACTTTTAAGCAAACGTTACTTTTAGGAAAGTAATTAAATGCTATTTTTAAATAAAAAGACCATATTGGGTAGCTATACATAAACAAAGGAACATTAGGACCTGTTAAAAAGATTTAAGACCTACCACACAATATTTCAGTAGATTTAAGACTTTAAGGAATAAAATGTAGCTTTTAAAATTTAAAACATTTAAGACTTTTTAAGACCCCGTGGATACCCTGTGATTAATGATACTTGAGATTTTGGTTATAACAAAGGAAAAGAGCAGTCAAACTAACTGCATTTTAACAAGTGTTTTTGTGTTGTTGGCCCTAAGAAACATTTCATCAAATGTCATTACAAATGTGTCATTTATACAAAGCTGAATTTTCAGCATCTTCACTCTTTTTTAATATTCTTAATCTTTTACTCTCTACTCTTTTTGGTGTCACGGTACCGAAGTCATTAAAATATGCTTATTTGATGTTCAAGAAACATTTCCTATATTTCAGGAGTCCACACTTAGCTGATGATTGATCATAAGGCTTGTTTGTCATGCTGTCCCGGGAAAGAGCCGTTAGCTCATAAGATCTTCGAGCCCAAGACTCACTCCCGTTTGCAGGGCGAGAGGGGAGTTTGAGCTCAGGTAGATCTCGAGAACTCCCCTGCTGTAGTAGCTAATGAACAGACAGTGATTGCTCTTATGAGATAACTACTTACTAGGAGCATGTCTATGGTGCCGATTTGGATTAGTCAATTAACTTAAGTTGCATGTTTTTGGATGGTGGGAGGAAACCGGGGAGAACTCGCATGAGCACGGGGAGAACGTGTAAACTCCGCACAGAAACGTCAGCTGGCTTGGTAAGAACTAGAACCAGTGACGTTCTTGCTATGAGGCAACAGTGCTAACCACTGGACCACCGTGCCACCCATATAGGAAAGGAGGAGCACTAGGGGTGGAAGGGGGGATTCTTCCAAACAAAGATGGCTGTTATTTACCGCGTACGAGTGGGCGCAGCCATTTGAGTCATTTTGGCTCGAAACTTCCGGTCTCATTCACTTCCATTCATTTTTAAATGTTAAAAACAGCTCGTTTTGCTGCTTGGTGTTGCAAACTGATATTTTCTTATTATATTATTCTACTTTGTCTGTATTGTAATGCAAACACTTGTTTGTTGAGTAAGTAGTTTGACCGTTTTCTGCCGTTTATTATTCCTAGTCATTTCTCCCATAGGCAACTGAATCGGAAGTTTTAAAACAATCGCAAAAACGTGCGCACTTCCGCATTAAAGAATATGGTCAATATGGAGCTTAGGGTATTTATAGTGGCTTAGGAATCGTCTGATTGGTGAATCATAAATTTGGATAATGTGGGACCAGCCACAAGCAATCATAAGCATGTGATCCTCTCGAAATAGTTTATAAATAAACTTCACTTAACAATGTTGAAAACAATGTTGAAATCCACGAAACACTATTATTCCAAAATTGAAATAAACGTTTAGTAGACAATTTTATTGAATGCCTTAGGATAGATCAATCTATCAATGATAGATCAATTATGACAGTAAATATATATAAAAATGTAATTATAATGAATACAAATAAATGTATATTAGTATGACCTCTAAATGATCAAATTACACTGAAATCTGACTTAACGGCTGCTGAAGATTCAGCAACATGAATAGATTATTTAAAATTATAAATCAGTTCTTTTAAATCATATAAATGTTCACAACAATCATTACATTTTAAAATAAATTCAATGTTAATGAGCAGGAGACATTTTGTACAAACAAACAAATAAATACAATTTTTATTCCACATGCCAGTCTAAAGTACTAGCCTAGCTAATTATTATAGAGCATAAACAATAATTAGCTTTAAAAGATAGGGAATATTTTTACTCAAGAATACAGATGCACAAAAAAAAAGAGATAAATAAACAGAAATAATGTATTAAAAAAGTCAATTTTACAAGTGGAAAAATATCCAGCTAGACGCAAACTTACCATGTCTTGCAAAATCTTAAACCAAATCTGCTTCACATGAGCCCTCAAGCTACTGAACACCAGCAGTGCAAGATTTAAAGAATAAAGACAAAGGTTTCCTGTGCTTCTCTCAATAGGTCTTGGTGTGAAAGTGTAAACTAAAAATATGGTAAAATTCCATAGTCTCTAGAACAGAGACCCACATTTGACGCAGTGCAAGTCTTTATCAAATAACACTGAAGATATACCCAAGAAGCCAACCCTAAAATAACTTGATACCTTCAGCTTGGTGTGAAAAGCTTCAGCCAATTCTAGAGGAAGAGAGAAGTTGTGTTTGTGTTGTTTGGTTCAGTTGGAGGTGAGCTGTGAAGAAGAGCTGCTGCTGCCGGAGCTCTTGGTGCTCTTCTGCCCTCTGGTGGCGCTGACCTGTCGTGGCACTCGCTGGCTGGAAGGTTCTCTTGTCGATTTCTCCCCTTGCCCTGAACTCGTTTTACTGCGTACTGGATCACAAAAAACAAACCAAATGCAAGTAAATATAACAATTAAAATGCATCCATATGTGACAGGCTATCATTTTGAGACTCTTGAGAAATTGTTTGTGGTGGAACAAGCAGTTTTGACCTTTGCATATTGTGTTAATTAAAAAGCTATGACTTAAAGGAACACTATACATTTCACCTAGAGTTACAGTTGAGTTGCCCATTATTAAATCCATTCAATGGGTCTAGCGGGAGCTCTTTTAGCTTAGCTTAGCATAAATCACTGAATCAGATTAGATCAATAGCATCTTTCAAGATGCATAAATCTTTTCGACAATTTTCCTATTTAAAACTTGACACTTCCGTAGTTACATTGAGCACAAAGACGGAAAATGAAAAGTTGATATTTTCTAACTTGATATGGGTAAGAACTATTACTTTCATTCCAGCATCAAGAAACTTTGCTGCTGTACCATGGCTGCAGCAGGAACAATAATATTACACAATGTTGTTCCTGAGTTGGAGACAATTTTTGGGCACTTATTATTGAAACTACAATGCATTGACGCTTTGGAAATGACAAATAACAATAATAATAATAATAATAATAACAACAATAAACAGAAATCTTGATCTTTTGATTTTTACAATTAACGCACAACACACACAAGCCATGGAGTGCTTGTTATGAATCAAACCAAACTGTCATACAGCTTACATTTTTTACAGCATAGAAAAAAATTTATTAACCTCATATTACAGAAGAAAAAGTTACACAAGAAAACAATAAGAAAAGATCTTATTCCTGAAACCAGGGTTTCTATAGGTTTCAAGTTTAATTTAAGACTTTTAAGACTCTTTTAGGACCATTATGAATGAAATTTTAGACTTATACAGGGCTAAACACTAATGATTATTTATAATAGGCCAATGGATTTTTTTTTTTTTTTTTTGCTTGCTAAAAAAGTAATTATTTCTTAGCGACTCTAGAAGAAACTCTAGTTGTGTACATTATTTTCAACATAATATTTCTTTTTAACAAGTTTAACATTGTTAAAAGTAAATTTATTGTGGAGGCAACTACATAAATAATCAAAAATATACATTTGTTGGCTTTTGGTCTAAATTGATTGAGTGAAACTTCTATTCAACCTAATGCATTTCTGTTATAAAACCTTAAGTTTTTATGTCTATTTATAAATATTATGTCTACTTCCCCATACTTCTGTAAATAATTTTTGTATGAATGCAGATAACATAAAAGGGATAAATTGCTGTTATGATCATGAGGAACTGATTAATTGTTTTTTGTTTTCTTTCTCCGGTTTTACCAAGATGGATTGTTGGTGATTGGATGGATATCGGCCCGATTGGGTAGGTTTGGGTAGGAAAATTAAGACCCGTTTAAAAATAGGACACAACACAATATTTCAGTGAATTTAAGACTTTAAGGCCCCGCAGGTACCCTGTGAAATGTAAAATCATTTTATTTCACCCTGATATTGATGTCATTTGAAATATGACATCAATATGAAGTTCCAGGAGTGGCACTCGGTGTGGTCTTCTGCTACTGTAGCCCATCCGCCTCAAGGTTGGATGTGTTGGGAGTTCAGAAATGCTCTTTTGCATACCTCGGTTGTAACGAGTGGTTATTTGAGTTACTGTTCTCCTCTGACCTCTAGCATCATATATAAAACCCTAAAGGTGGTTGTGCGTGAAAATCCCAGTAGATCAAGAGTTTCTAAAAAACTCAGACCAGCCCGTCAAAGTGACTTAAATCACCTTTCTTCCTCATTCTGATGCTAGGTTTGAACTGCAGCAGATCGTCTCGACCATGTCTACATGCCTAAATGCATTGAGTTGCGTTGCGAATTTGCGTTAACGAGCAGTTGGACAGGTGTACCTAATAAAGTGGCCGGTGAGTGTATGTTTAAGTCTAATTTCATAAAATTATATTTTTGACTCAAAAAATTGGGTTCTGCATTTAATAGCATTTTAGACTTTTATTTTCACATAATTTTCCACATTAAATCTCCAAATTGTGTTTGTTGATTGAAACTAGCTCAAAATGACAGAAAAATCACATATGAAGGGCAACATAAAAGATAAAAACAAAGTTGCATTAAGTGTTAAAATCAGTGATGAAATGATGAAACCATCCGTTTATGAAGTTGACAGTCACATGCATGCTTTTCAATGTTGGTGGCAGACAATTTTGCAGGATGCTGGTTTACTAGTGCATTACGGTGTCACACGCCATTAACAGACATTCATTTACCATGAGAAGCACAGGACTCTATAGCTGGATGAGAGTCACAGTCCACGAGACACATGAAGGAAGCAGATCTGGGGCATTTCACCCCCGTATTCAGAGCATTGAGTCCGCAAATCACAGACACAACCGGCAAGGCATGAGAATGAGAGACAGACACACGGCAACATGAAGCTGAGGCAAAAATTAGTTTTGTCAGCATGAGAAATGTGCGGAAATAGTTCATGGGAGTGAAGAGAATACCTTGAACTCACAAGCACTGAGATTTTGAAAAAGAAAAAGGTATGAGGGAAAGAAGTTAAAAGAAAGAGAGAGAGAAGAAAAACCTTGAGAGACAGGAGCGCTTGAGTCGCTGTAGACAACTATCTTAGCCCCTCCCCTTGGTGGGCGGGACACAGATGAAGAGGGAGGGGCTGTGGTTTTAGAGCTCTTTCCTGAAGCCGCACTCTCCTCTTCTATAGGAATCACACACATATTATCAAAGGGATTGAACAACACTAGCACAAATCAATGTTGGGGGCTGAGGGAGTTTTTTGTGTGATAATAAAGTAAACAATATTTGGCTGAATGTGTTTTTGCTTGTCATTTAAATAAAACTGACATGAAAACCGCCTCCAGGTTACAGCAATTATCTATCTTAAAGGGGGCCTAATATGCCCCTTTTACCAGATGCTAAATAAGGCTCTAATTTCCGAGAATCAAAACAAAAACAATGTTATCTCTACGAAAAACTGAAAGTCAAAATAAGTGGCTAAGAAAAAAAGTAATCTATAGAACCTAGAGTGTTAATTTGTGCATCCTAAAAGTCGACATTTATAATGCCTCTTAGTCGCTGACATTATCTTTTGCAGGTACGATGCAAAAACTCTTTTGGTGGATGGCTGCTTCTCACTCAGGGCTGTCTAATGCTAATAAGGGAGAGATGGTTACTAATGGGCGGGGCTCTCCCCTTTTGATAAAATTTACAAAGGCAAAATGTCTATCAGTGTTTCTACAGACGGTTTTAATGAAGTGTGACTAAATAAAAAATAATCATTTTTACCACTATAGGCTGGCTATATTCACACACTCTTGCCAAACAATTGGGTTTAAACTCTTCATAAAATTGACTTTTGCATAATAGGTCCCATTTAATAGGTGCAGAATATAGTGGTTGAACTATATTGCAGTGGTATTGCAGTCCAAATTCAAAATATTGTTTTTTATCCCCACCCGGACTCTCCCCAATGACCAGACGTAGGTTGCCAGATGATGACACAAACAGAAGATCCAGTTTCACACTGTAAGCTGCTTAGCTAATGTTTACATTTGTAATATTTGTATTACTTGCAAAATAAAAACCACCTCATGTGGATTTTTCTATCTCTGAATCTGTCTCATTTTGTTGGGTGCTACTGTCCTCCAGAAAACCGTTCCTACATACAGTTGAAGTCAGGATTATTAGCCCCCCTTTGAATTTTTTTTCTTCTTTAAATATTTCCCAAATGATAATTCCCGATGATATTTTTTCTTCTGCAGAAAGTCTTATTTGTTTTATTTCGGCTAGAATAAAAGCAGTTTAAAATTTTTTTAAAACCATTTTGAGGTCAAAACTATTAGCCCCTTAAGCTATATATTTTTTCGATTGTCTACAGAATAAACCATCCTTATACAATAAATTGCCTAATTACTGTAACCTGCCTAGTTAACCTAATTAACCTAATTATGCCTTTAAATGTCACTTTAAGCTGTATAGAAGTGACTTGAAAAATATCTAGTCAAATATTATGTACTGTCATCAGTTATTAGAAATGAGTGATTAAAACTATTATGTTTAGAAATGTGTTGAAAAATTGTTCTCACCGTTAAACAGAAATTGGGGGAAAAAATAAACAGGGGGCTAATAATTCTGACTTCAACTGTATATTGAGGTAGCCTTCTTGACTGAAATGAAATAAGCTATGATTTCATCCAAGGCAAACCGTGGTGCTGAAATATATTTGGGTAAACTGCCAGTGGGTGGACTAAAACAACTAAACAAACTAAACTAAAACAAAGACGGATATTCCGATACACTTTTTCTAAGGAGAATAACTGACTTTGTTCATTCAAAACAGTTGATTTATTTTGAAATTAAACAAGATAGTCTTTATGAACAGATCAGCAACCCTACTGAAAAAAAACAGCTTAAACCAGCCTAGGCTGGTTGGCTGGTTTTAGCTGGTCGACCAGCCTGGCTTTAGAGGGGTTTTGGCCATTTCCAGGCTGGTTTCCAGCCATTTCCAGCCTGGTCTTAGCTGGTCAGGCTGGGAGATGACCAGCTAAAACCAGCTTGACCAGCCTAGCCAGGCTGGGAGCCCAGCCAAAACCAGCTACGTCCAGCTTAAACCAGCCTGGAAATGGCCAAAACCCCTCTAAAACCAGGCTGGTCAACCAGTTAAAACTGGATTTTTCAGCAGGGAAATGATTGGCTTACAATGCACAATCACTCCAGCATTGTTTAGAAACCATTTTCATAACTGAAACTTGACAGTACTTTAACAATTTCCATTATACTGATGTTTCTTTACAAATCATTACTGAAATATTTGAAATAATACAATGTAAAACTGAAATACCATTTGAGAAATCTATTTTGCGTAGATTCTGATATTTCCTATATGCACTGCAATTCTTTCTTGAATTGATTCTGAGCTCAGTTTTTAACAGCAGTTGGCGCTGTATGTTTTACAAACAGCCATACTATAGTTGCATTAAATGAATTACAAATACCATTCATTCATTTTCCTTTGACTTAGTCACTTATTTATCAGGGGTCACCACAGTGGAATGAACCAGCAACTATTCCAGCATTTGTTTTTAGAGAGCGGATGCCCTTCCAGCCACAACCCAGTACTGGGAAACACCCATACACCAATTTCCAATTTAGTTTATTAAATTCACCTATACCGTATGTCTTTGAGCTGTGGGGGAAATGGGAGCAACCGGGAAAAACCCACGCCAACACGTGGGAAGAACATGCAAACTCCACAAAGACATGCAAACTGGTCCAGCCAGGACTCGAACCAGCGACCTTCCTGATGTGAGGCGACAGTGCCAACTACAAATACCACTTGAACCAAAAATAATCAATAAAGTTAGGATAGGTTTAAGTGAATTACATAAGTATTCATAATGATTTGTGTTTACATTAATCTCATTACATAAAAGCCTATTTGCATAACTCATGAAGCACTCTTCCTTGTGAGCGCTCTTCCTTAAGTGTAGAGCGCCATCTGCAGTTAAAAACTAAGCTCAAGAATATATTCAACAGAGAATAGTAATGCTTTTGAAAATTTCAGAATCAACAAAAAATTGATTTCTTGAACGATGTTTCACCACAGCTCTAATATTATCTTGCTTTTTTACATTATCAATGCACAGATCCCAGCTGCAATTTCTCTCCAATTCAGTTCCTGCACACCAAAGTCCTGTATGTCTTTGCCACCTTTCTTCACCTGTCTTTGCCACCTTTGCTATCTTATTTAGTCCAGTTGAAGCATTTTACTATGGTGTTGCAGTTTGCCACAGTGTTTAAAGTCAGTCCGTGCTCCTTGGTTGCATCTCTTAAAAAGTGTACAAATGCTGCAAGTTCTTTTACATGCTTTTTTGTACTTGAACAGATAAAAAATAAGTTTGTCAACTAGGGCTGGGCGATATGGCTAAAATGCAATCTCGATAATTATCCTCCATATTGAACGATAATGATATATATTTCAATATAAGCTGTTAATGCTTACAAGATTTAAAAAGAGTACCTCAACAATGACCGAAGCCACATAAATTAGAGGGTTCATTAAATAGCATAACATATTTTTGGCCGATAAATTCTCAGTGGACAGAAATTCAGTACATCTCTAATATCAACACACTTTTAGATTTCTATTGTTGCACATTTCCGCTCCGTGATTGGCTCTTAGATCATTCAGGGTTTCTGCAGGTTTAATCAAGTCAAATTTAAGACCATTGTAAATTAAATTTTAGACTTATACAGGGCTAAACACTAATGATTATTTCTAATGGCCCAGTCAGTTGTCACAAAAAAAAAAATCTAATGTAATTATTTCTTTGTGACATATTTTAATGTATATATATATATATATATATATATATATATATATATATATATATATATATATATATATGTATATATATATATATATATATATATATATATATATATATATATATTTTTTTTTTTTTTTTTTTTAAATGGCAAGTTTATCATTGTTTAAAATGTATCTATTATGGAGACAATGACATAAACAATCAAAAGTCTACATTTATTGGCTTTTGGTCCAAATTGATTGAGTACAAAGTATCATGTAAAGTGATATGTTGCTCTGCTATTATCATGAGGAGTTGAGAAATTGTTTTTAGATTTCTTTCCCTGATATGGGGATTTACAGAAATTTCTGCAGCTATTGTAAGTTTTATCTCTTTGCATTGAAAAAAAATTAAATATATAATAAAAAAAAAGTTTCATTGAGATGAATTGTTGGTGATTGGATGGATGTCAGCCTGATTGGGTGGCTTTACTTGTAGAGGAAAATTAAGACCTGTTTAAAATGATTTAAGACTTACAAGACATTAATTCAGCGAATTTAAGACTTTTTAAGGCCTAAAATTTAGTTTTTGAAATTTAAGACATTTTAAGATGTTTAAGACCCTGCGGGAACCCTGTCATTATAAAGTAAAAAAGTCCAGAGCTTATCATTGTTATTGACATACATGTTATCGGGATTCGATATAATAACGTTTATCGGCCCAGCCCTATTGTCAACTCATGTCAAAATCCTCTTAAATGTTCACTTGAAACATAATCCACTGTGTTTAAGTAAACAGTTGAGAAAAAGAAGAGATTTGTGCATCATTATATTGGGTCCAGTAAAAATGTTGTTATTATTATCATCAAACTGTTTGGCTGGGCTGAGACCATACCAGAACAAAAAGTAATTCAATATCAATGATTTTAATTGTATTGTAAGAGGTAAGAGACATTGCAGTATTTTGACAAACCTGGAATGATGTCTCAAATTTAACTCGCTCAATATTATCTTCTAGTTTAATGAACTGTCTTATAAAATCAATATCATGTTTGCAAATCACAGAAAAATGGCAGTGTTGATTGTGTTATATTACTATATACTTCATTCTAAATGTAATCTAAAGGGCTTCATGACACAGAGATTGTTTCTATTCTATCAATATCCAGCTTTATTTGTTTTTTCAAAAGTGAGGGAAATATTTGACAATGTCAGCTTGTAGTCAATAAATATCCCACATCCCTATGTAGAAACGGATCCCACTTCAAAGTTAGAGATCTAATCACCTGCAGAATAGGACAGATGTTGTTTTGAGTTGGACTTCATCTACTTTCCAGCTCAAATAAAGTAAAACTGTGGCACATTATGGTTTGGTTCGTTTCCTCCATAGTTTTAGCATGTTGTTCACTCACCTCTAGACTCTGTAGGAGCAGCAGTGGTGTGGGATGTTGAAGATGTGTCACCAGTGGATGTTTCAGAGACCTTCTGTCCTGCACACATGGTCTTTAGTGTCTGAAAGACTGCTAGAGGCGCAACGTTCATCTTCAGGAGGTCCACTATGATTCTGTAGTAGAGCAAGACAGTGTTTAAAATCATGAGACACATAAAACGAGTCCTTATGGTGATTTTTTTTTTTTAAATATGAAATCTGCAACATGTATGGGTTAAGAGAAGGGCTACACGATATTGAAAAAATCTGACATTGTGATAATATATTGCAGAAAAATAAAATGTGATATACTGTATGTATAAATTTCACCAAATGATTAAATAATACTATTTGGAAAAAATTTATAGTCACATTTTATTTAAAAGTTCAATTCTTGCTATTAGCAAAACATTAAATATGAATAAAGATAAATATTTTACTTCAATAAACTCCCAATTTTCTGCTTATTAATAGATATCAAGGTGTTTTAGGTATTGGGTTAGGGATGTTGAAAAAGATCATGCAGAAAATGTAGTTTATAAGTACTAATATCTCAATAGCCAGTATCTCAGAAACATACATACTAATAAGCAACTAGTTAATAATGAGAATTGGTTCCCTAAAGTGTTATCAAATGTATTCATTTTGATTGATTGGGATAATTCTGCAGGGGAGTGAGTCATGACATGTAATGAACTACAAGCACTGATTAATGCAATAAAGAAAAGATGAATGTAAAATAAGCAGTGCATGTTTTATGGTTTTGTATATTTCAATGTATAAAATACACTGCAAAGTCAACTCAATATTGCATATCTATGCGATGTGACTATTGTGGATGCACATATTGCAATATTGATGCTGAATCAATATGTTGTGCATCCCTAGTTAAGAGACAATATTGTTCAATAAATACATTACATACTAGTTTGTTTTTTTTAAAGCCTATTCTGCCCACCAAACTGCATTCTGCATCTGATAGAAAATACAGTGAAAACTTATTATTATAATTTCAAATAACTGTTAAAGTTGAATTTTCAACATCATTACTCCAGTCTGCAGTGTCACACGATTCCTTCAGAAATCATAATAATATAATGATTTGCTGCTCATGAAAAAATATATATTATTAACAGTGTTCATAATATATTAACATTCATTTTTTCTTCGGCTTAGTCCCTTTATTCATCAGGAGTCGCCAAAGTGGAATGAACCGTCAACTTATCCAGCATATGTTTTAGACAGCAGATGCCCTTCCAGCTGCAACCCAGTACTGGGAAACATCCATACACACTCATCCACTCACATACACTACGGCGAAATTAATTTGGTTCAATTCAATTATAGTCTTTGGAGTGTGTGGAAAGTGGGGCACAGAAACATTTTGCTGTGTCGCCCTTATCCAAAAGTATCACTTAAAATTTATCACTGTATTTTTTAAATTTAAGAATAATTGTACTTCTCAAAATCTTAACAAGTTATTAGTTTTACTGTTTTTGTTTTATCAGTTGAAAATACAAGACTTTGACTTATCTAAATCTTTATGAATTTTAGAAGTACAGAATCAGCATGTTGACTTATCTATTTTTTTCTTCTTTTTTTCTATTTTTAAAAAATATATACTTATTAACTGTTTTTTGTCCTGTCTCTGTTATCCTGTTGCACTGTAGAAGCTCTGTCACGAAAACAAATTCCTCGTATGTGTGAACATACCTGGCAATAAAGCTCTTTCTGATTCTGATTCTGATGTGTTACACTGAATGACTGAATATCATTTCATTCATATTATGCAATTTAATTTTAGAAAGGTTACATTATACTAAAAAGTCCACAAAAGCTGAAATGTAGTTGACCCTTATGTATAATTAAGTATACCTTTTGTTCTTTATGTAGAAATTTCTTCAGTTTTACATTATGTACATTTTCAGTGACTCACTTGAAAACCTCTTGATCAATGACCACCCCAGCAGCCTGTGTGAGCTCGAAAAGCTCAGTCTCCTCGGCGTTTAACACCTTTTTCTTCTTGATGCTGTATTTCTGCACATTCCCGCTGACGGTCACGCTCAGAGAGGGAGAGTCCGGGGCGGAGGGCATCGCGGCGGGCTGAGCTGACTGGGACATACGCCTCACCTCAAACACTGACAACAAACAATTGAGGTAAAGTTGGATTAATATTCGCACATTCGTTCATTTTTACGGTTTCTACATTGTTTACCACGCTACTTGAATAATCGGTCTGGAATTGTACTTAACTTATGACTTCAAAACAACATTAGCGTTATTTAACTGACTAAGTGTGAACAATGTAGCCTACTGTGATAGTCATTGGCTAATAATATGATTTCCCTAAGTAGAATCTGTAAATAATATTTTTTTTTCTGAAATTATATTAAATTAAGGAGAAAGTCCGAATGTGTGAATATAAAGCCAAACACATGAGAGAGCAATAACAAAACTAACGTGCATTTATCTGACACCTTGCAATGCTGCTGGTTCCACAAATGAAACCATTTTTCTTTTCGGGAAATGTCTCTGCTGAAATGTAACGTTATTCAAAGCCAATAGTGTTAGGCTGGATGTCCTGTTACTGAGTAACAATAACGTATATTATTAGAAACGCTGAGCAATAACAACCAAGGTAATGTTGATAACGTTACACATACATGTGACTGTGCTATTAATATTGTACAATAAATTTCACAATCACATTTCCCTGCTCTTTTCCCTATACGTTGGAATTTAAAACAGAAGTGTTAATTAAGCTTTAAACGAAAGGCTTAACGTTATGTTTAATAAAATACTCACAACAGTGCACTGGCGAATTCCCCGCTTCCTTCCTCTAGGTTTGTTGTCTCGGTAGAGAGATACAACCAGAGCATTTCATGTGCTGCCACCATGCGGTCTGGAGAAAATATAAGCTGTTGTCTTCTTGGTGGCACAGAAAATAGAGCACATCAGTCAGTTCCAGAACACTTTTATACATACTTAATATATATTTTATATAAAATTAAAATAATAAATATATATGTAGTGGTTTTAAACAAAAAGTTATAGCGATATAAGTTATAGACCATTTGAGGGGTGTAAACAACAACAATGGTCCTAACGTATTTCTTGTTTTATATTTTTAAATTCCATAGCTTCCAAGAATCCTAAAAAGTCCAAATATTGATAAATAACATTTTGACAACTGTTTTAACGTTGAGATATGATTGAATTGCTGCTTGGTTATTAAAACAATTTGACCACAAGCAGAAATGTCCATGGGCCAATGGCATCACCACATTGACATATTGATTCTATATTGATTCTACTCAAATAGACATATTATGTATGAGTATATGAGTAGTACTCTTATACATGTGTATATAAACAATATATATATTTAAATACTGAATATATAAAGAGTTATCTGAATTGATCTGAGTTTATCAGTTTTTTTCCTAAAATTAGCTTTTTTTTTCCACCGTAGACCCCTGTGTGTAGGTTTAGTAATTTCACTTTTACTGTAATGAATTTGTTTGTTTGTTTTCATTGCATTTAAGTGAAATTGCTCATTATTGAAGTAAAATTAAGATTGCACTTAGAAAAGCAACATATATCAGTTGTAAGAAATAAACCAGCTGGACAAAATTGAACAAAGTCAATAATTATTCTGGCATTTAATTAAAAAATAAATAAACACTGGTTATTTATAAATATCACTATGTCTGTAGAACTTCAAGATTTGGCATCCTTACATAAAGTGTTTCCACAGCTCATAACTGTTCCCCGCACAATGTTTCATTTATGAAAACATGATCAGTAGCAAGTCTGTTTACGCTCAATGATAAATGAAACCCAATGCAGTCATTAAAAGCACAAGTACATTGCATTAGATAGCATTGACAAACATAAATAAAAATGTAAAAAAGCTTTATGGTCAAAAAATAATGTATAATGGAATCATGTATATCTATATTTTGCCAAATGACAGAATACAGACAGATTATTGATCTGGAAATGTATGGCATACCTAACAGCAATTTTTAAAAGCTTTAAAAAAGGAATGAAGATGAGTGTGATTCTCAGCTTATTTTTTGTACTTTGTTTTCAACTATCTCCTCTAAGTCGTCAGTTGAATTGCGCTTCTTTGGAGCCTCGATGAACAAAGAAACTTCCGGTTTATCCTCTAAAATCTTCGATGTAGTTAAGCCAGTGTTTGTCAATTCTAACTCCAGGCTGTGGCTCTCCAAACAGGCCACTGTATCGGATGACACTAGCTCCAGCTCTGTGGATTTTAGTTTCTCATGCTGCTCAGTGTGTAGCTGTACATCCATGTTCTCCAATCCTGTTAAAGGTCCACTGATGGCTGTGGTTTGTGTCTCTTCTGAATCCTCATTGAGCTCCAGTGCCTCCTTGTGGCCATTGATTGCCATGACGTGACCAGTCCCGCACAGGATCTCCCTTCTGAGCGAAGCCAACTGAGCCTGCAGGAGCTCCTTGTGCTGAGCTTCAAGGCTTTCCATCTAACAGTAGCAAAGACAGAACAAGGTATGCAAGTTTAACAAAACTTTAAAGGGGACCCATTTACAAGATGTAAAACAAGTCAGTGAGTGTGTATATGAAGCTCAAAATACCCCACAAATAATGTTTTTATAACTCTTTAAAACTGCCCCTTTTAGGCTTTGACCCTAATTGTGCCATTTTGGTGACTGTCACTTTAAATTCAAATCAGATTGTGCTCTTTTCAAAGAGGGCGGAGCTACAAATGCATATGTGTCAGCATAGTGGCAGATTCGAAAACAAGACTAATGTCCTATAATAATGAGGAAGAGATCGTCACCAGTAGGTGTGACATGTAGAAAGGGAGCATGTCAATCAAAGTGTTTCTGTAGACTGTTTTTATGAAGTATGATTATAAATAGTTTAATTAATACATTTTTACCTTTAGATGCTGGTTATATTCGCAGACAGTTGCCATGCAAATGTGTTTAAACCACTTAAACTCCATATTTTTGCTCAATAGGTCCCCTTTAATACACATTTTAAAAACGCCATGCATGTACAGCTCCTACCCATTTGAATGGGGAAACATCCAATTCTTTAAGCTTACAAAATAACTAAACAGTATCAAAAACATATTTGACATGCTAGATCTGCCAATGTAGCTCTAGGCAAGCTTTTAACGACAGCACCAATGACATGATGATTTTATCAAATAGCGATTGGCTGTTTTATTTGGAAGACGTGACTATTCAGTCACAGAGCGTGTTGCCCTTTCTGTCTTTGTGAATACTTGGCACGATACTGTGAAAATATGAAATGTGTGATGTTGAGTTTTACGCAAACTATTTTTCTTCTTATTATTATCGTCATCTATTTTTTTTAAAAATTTTATACAATGATCATACTAATATAAACAGGCAAAGTAGATATTTTTCTGATATTTTAAATCAATTAAATTAATTGAATTAAATTGTAATTAATTAAATTCATTTCTGGCAAAAAAAAGGTCATTGTGCAAACATTTACATTTACTTTCATTTAGATGAAGCACTATGAATGACTGAAAGCCTCGGCAGATAATCTGATTCTTATTTGTTGTTGTCATTTTCCTCTTGTCTCTACTGTTTGTTCGTTTATTTATGTATTGTCACGTCATCAACTTATGGCTATTTCTCATCTCAAAATCTGCCATTATTATTTATTTTTAGCTCTTTGCTATGAGGCACTTTAGATTCACCTTTGGAAAGTTTATCCATTAGCATAACAGTACCTACTGAGACATCTGATCACATCACACATATGTTTGGCACCTAAAATATAATTTATCCTACTTCTTTCTGCGATATGGATATTGCATTTACTTTCATTCATTTATTCATTTTCTTTCAGCTTTTTCCCTTTATTCATCAGGGGTCACCACAGCGGAATGAACCGCCAACTTAACCAGCATATGTTTTACACAACGGATGCCCTTCCAGCTGCAACCCAGTACTGGGAAACATCCATACACACTCATTCAAACACATACACTACAGCCAATTAAGTTTTTTCAATTCACTTATTGCGCATGTCTTTGGACTGTAGGGAAAAGCATAGAGCACTTAAGTGTAGGGAGCACTGAACACGAACAGGGGGAGAACATGCAAACTCCACACAGAAATGCCAACTGGCTCAGCCAGGGCTCAAACCAGCGACCTTCTTGCTGTGAGGCGACAGTGCTAACCACAGAGCTACCGTGTCACCAATTTACTATCATCTCGATGTATAATTATAATCATTTACCAATACAGTCTGCTTTTCATTTAGAGCACTTACAAGTTTGGCCACCTTTTGTTGGCTGTGATCAGGACATTGATAGGCTTGCAGTTCCTCAAACATCCTCACATTAGATTGCACTAGGCTTGCGACCTAACAATGAAATGAAATGGATAAAAAGAATTATTTAAATACAAGTATAGAAGAGAAATTGTGTAACTGATACTCTTTTTAATTAAATAAATAAATACAATAAGGCTACATGTAAACCAGCCAAGTATACCTGTTCTTTGAGCTGTTTAATCTCAGCTCGTAGTGTCTTCTCCATGCTCTCCTTCTCCTGATGAAGTGTGTCGATCTGCTGGTGAAGCTCCAGGAGACGTTTCTGCAGCAGTGTCTGCTCCAAACTTTCTGCTTCCTAAAATTACAGAAACAATATGTTTAGATTAAGTTAAGACTGCCACTACGTATATTTCATATTTTAGTGTATTTTAGATTATTTTGGGGATGCAAAGGTTAATTTTCACTTTTCAGCATTATTACTCCAGCCTTCACCATCACATGATCCTTCAGAAATCACTTTAACAAGCGGATTTGGTGCTGAAGAAAACATTTATTATTTTTTTGTTGATGTTATTAATGCTCAAAGCAGTGGTGTCTGGCTTGATAATGGACTATAATAACTTTACTTGAATTAGCTGCTGAAGAAAATTACACTAAATATAATCTTTTTCTTGGCTGGACAAAGATGATTAATCACATCCAAAATAAAAGTTTGTTTTGACATAATATATGTGTGTGTGTTGTTTACATTTAATATGTATAGATAAATACACATATACATGCATATGTTTGAGCAAATGTTTATATATTTTATATCTAAATATAAATATGTATATGATGCAAATTGTTTATACATTTAAATATTTATGCAAAAAAAGGTTTGTGTAGTTTTGTTTTTATGCATGTATGTATGTGTGCTATCTTTATATAATAATTATATATAACACACACACACACACACACACACACACATATATCTTATGTCAAAATAAACTTTAATTTGGATGCGAATAATCTTTTTCATTTTTTATTCAATGAAGGTGCAGTATGTAAGTTTGACACCCAGTAGTTGTACTAGGTATTGTATTCCTGGATCAAAACAAACACAGGAGCAGGTTGCCAGATTGAGGTCCAAAAGTAGGGAGTCTGACGATAAACCGTGTTCTAAATAAAAGAAATGGCATGCAATAGAAGGAATATTTTCATACTAAAGGAGTTTTTGTTCTAACCAACACATGAAATTTATATTTCAAATACGGCTTCTAATTCTGGCAGCTGACAATGATCACCTCAGGTACACCTCAATGTGCTTTATTTAGTGTAAATGCTAACAATGTGAGTTTGAATGCCATTTTACATGGCATTTATTGCCATACTACTGAAAGCAGCAGCAGCAGATAGTTCACCTCAAATCTTGAAATAAAATAAACCGTTTGAAATTGAAATTGTTAAAATTGTTAAAGAGGTTTAATATGTACTAATTAGATTATAAACCTTACCATTTCATGAGTGAGTGTATATTCTGTGCTTCTGAATGGCTGTATTTAAACTTCTGTTGTTTCATCTGGTGCAAAAAGCCAAATTGCTTATCACTGAAAATCTTGTCACGTAGCATGTTGTTAGGACACAGGGTTACAATGTAACCTGCTCACCTAATGTTTATGCTCGTAATATTTATATTATTTGCTAATTAATAACCTCATGTGGAACGCTGAATCTGCGTCTCATTTCGGAGTCTGCTACTGTCCACCAGAGGTCTCATTTCAGTCACGGGAGCATGCTTTGAGAGCCTTTCAGAATGAAATACGCGGTTCTCCAACAAGGCAAACCGGAGTGCTGAAATATAATTGGCTAAACTGGCATTGGGGTGGGTTAAAAGAACCAAAACAAAGACAGCATCCCGGCACGTAACAGACATTTTTAAAGCAGAATAACTGACTTTAGCATAGTTTTTCAGATAAACAAAAATGTTCACTTGGCATGTTTCTTAAACATCTTCAAACATATTATAGTATTTTTATGCTTTAGAAGAGTCAAAAACGTACATACAGCACCTCCAATCTTGTAATTAATATTAATAGAAGAATTGCATTCTTAATTTTATTAATTTTTATTGTTAATTTTTTTCTGTAATTTAATTCTGAAATACTATTAATAAAAGCATATTGAACAGTGATTAATAATAACCTGTTCAGTAAGGATACCAGTAGTTGTATCATAGATCACACTGCTTCCTTGTCCATCAGGATCCATAAGAACAAGAGTCTGTGTCCCATCAGATGAACTTTGGGAAGACTGCACCTCCTCCTCAGCACCCAATGGGATGCCATTTCTCTCAACGTCTTCCTAAAAGGCAAATGAGGCTTATGGATCATCACTAGTAAATAATATGACCTAAAGCTATGATATTCCAGTGTGAGTTTGTCTACCTTTGGCTCCACAGTCAGCAGTGTTTCAGTGCCAGTGGTCAGAATGGGCTGTGTTAAGATGGACCCAATGCTTGTGCCATCTTCACCTGGTCCAAGACCCACTGCAAGGCCTTCATATGCTTTCACGTGAGCTTCTGAGCTTTCACCGTAATACTGTCGGCAGTTTACATTCTGAGGAAATATATGAACATTATTCCAACTAAAAATCATATTCAGAGCAGATAAACAGAACACAGCTACATCTATAATCATAGAAAATTTGTAATCATAATGTTTTAAAAGATGTGTACTGTCAGCCATTTAGAATCAGCCACATGCTAAAGTCAGTTCGACTTCATTTACAGCATATAGTGCTCTATGTCAAACAGAATATTTTATAAGCAGCTTCATGTTTTATTTAAATTGCAAATATATAATATTAATGGGTGACACGGTGACTCAGTGGTGGCCTCACAGCAAGAACGTCACTGGTTCAAGTCCCGGCTGTGTCAGTTGGAATTTCTGTGGAGTTTACATGTTTTCCCCGTGTTCATGTGGGTTTTCTCTGGGTTCAGTCCAAACACATGCACTATAGGTAAATTAGATAAATGAAATTGGTCATAGTGTATTTGTGTGAATGAATGTGTATGGATTTTTCCCAGTATTGGCTTGAAGCTAGAAGGGCATCCGCTGTGTAAAACATGTGTTGGATAATTTGGCGGTTCGTTCCACTGTGGCAACCCCTGATGAATAAAGGGACTAAGCCGAAGGAAAATGAACAAATGAATGAATATATAATATTAGTGCTAACAAATTAACAGATTAATCGCATCCAAAAGAAAAGTTCATATTAACAAAATGTATTTTATTTGTGCATACTGTGCATTAATTATTGTATAGCATATTTATATATTTATATATTTATATATATATATACACACATGTGAATATATTTCTTTCATCAATTATACTCATGTATATATTATGTAAATACAAACTTACAAATACTACAACTTTCAAAAGTTGATTTTATTTGCTATTGTAAACATCAATGTTTTTTATTCAAAATATAAAGTCGTTATGCCGTTACTTCTGTGACCATTTGAATATTTGTAATAAAGTCTAAAAGTCCCTTTAAGGCAAGTCATTCCACTCTGCGTTCATCTTTGAAACACCTCTCGGCAAGTATGCTCAGGCATTCTGTTTGAATAGGGAAACATCAAATTCTCCAAAAACTGCTTGCCAAGCTTACGATTAAATTTCACATTAGGAATCAACAATAAAATTAAACAACAACTGTTCCTTTAGTTTCATTTCTAAACGTCCAAATCACACAAAATCTGCAGAAACTCAAGTCTGCTCCTCCCCCTCCCCTAGAGGATGGTCAGTCTATAGCAATCACTGATTGGCTCCTGTACAAAAAGGCGGGGCTTCATTCACCATATTGACCATTGCTCTTTTTCCTATTCAAAACTATACGAGTAACACGTCTTGTGTATTCTATAGTCTTTGGTCTAAAGTGATTTTAATCCATACATAACGACTGCTCTTTTTGGGTCAAAAAATACAGATCCTTTAAAAAAATAATTGAGCATATGCAAATTGTGGTCATTAAGAAGATGGGATTATTTGAATTGATATCAAAACCTTTTTAACAATCATGTAAATCTTTTTTTGGTAATGGTACTGACTATACAAATTTCATGAAATATGAAACAAAGTTGGGGGATCACGGGGGCGCAAGAAGGTTGCTGGCTCGAGCCTCGGCTGGGTCAGTTGGCATTTCTGTGTGGAGTTCGCATGTTCTCCCCGAGATCGCGTGGGTCTTCTGCGGGTGCTCCGGTTTCCCCCACAGTCCAAAGACATGTAGTACAGGTGAACTGGGTAAGCTAAATTGTCTGTAGTGTATGTGTGTGAATGAGTGTTTCCCATGTGATGGGTTGCAGCTGGAAGGGCATCCGCTGCATAAAACATATGCTGGATAAGTTGGCGGTTCGTTCTGCTGTGGCGACCCCAGATTAATAAAGGGACCAAGTCGAAAAGAAAATGGATGAATGAATGAAACAAAGTCGATTCTATTATAAATTGAAGTCAATAAAATAATTTAAAGTAGCATATGACATAATATAGCACTTGCTTTTAAAAATACATTTCATTCTTGATGTGAACGGGCCTTTAACCCTGTGTTATGCAGCAATTACCTGCGTGACTTGGATCTGGAATGTGGTGTGAGGATTTCGGAAGTGTGTTTTATAGTGTTTGATGGCCTCGTCCCTCCTGTTGAAAACCATTTCTGCAACGGTAACAGTGCCAATGCGCACCTTTAAACCTCTTTTCTCCTTTTATAGTGCCCACAATTTCACAATGGATACAGCAGCGCAGCACTTTCAAGCCTGTCCACAAAAAGAGAAGTGTATGAGAGAAACTGCATAAATCATCATACATGCTAAATTCTGTAGCAACACTGTGCCTTACCAGCAAACTCAATGCCTTTGTCCACGTGTTTGATGCGGAAGTGAGCTCGCAGGATGACCGGGTCTTGATAAGCCTCGGTCACAGCACACAGCGGACAGTGCATGTGCACACCTTTTTCCTGCCCCAAACACTTTTCATCCTGGCACACGCACAGGAGTGTATGTGTGTTCAGTTCCTCTGACACGAACAGACGGATGGGCCTAGAAAGACAAATTTATAAATGATAGTTTATAAATGATGAGTCACGCTTTAGTTTGGGGATCATAATGACCATATTTCAAATTAGAGCTGCACAATATATATCGTTTTCAGCATCGATATTGCAATGCACAATTAGATAGTTGATCACACACACAATTCAGAATACATGAGGTTTGTGAAGTCACTGCAGAGTTTAACCATCACAGAGCAAAGTTTTCATCTGTATTTTTTCACAATTTCAATTTCAGTAGTTATAAGCATTTCGACACAAAACAACAGTGCTGTTTGTAACATTAATGTAATTTTCTGAATGATTTATACAATGAAGACCATGTTATTTTACATTAGATTTTTAATTTCTCTACCTCAACACTGTTCTCAATCAATACATTCTCAATCAATCTAAATTAATGAATTCTTTCCAACAGATTTATTCAAGTCATCTGGTGAAATTGAATTCATATCGCAATATACAGATGAAGTCAGAATTATTCGCCCCCCTGTTTATTTTTTCCCCCAATTTCTGTTTAATGGAGAGATTTTTTTTCAACACATTTCTAAACATAATAGTTTTAATAACTCATTTCTAATAACTTATTTATTTTATCTTTGCCATGATGACAGTAAATAATATTTTACTAGATATTTTTCAAGACACTTCCATACAGCTTAGTGACATTTAAAGGCTTAACTAGGTTAATTAGGTTAACTAGGCAGGATAGGGTAATTAGGCAAGTTATTGTATAACAATGGTTTGTTCTGTAGACTATCGGAAAAAAAATTGCTTAAAGGGGCTAATACTTTTGACCTTAAAAAGGTTTTTAAAAAATTAAAAACTGCATTATTCCAGCCAAAATAAAACAAATAAGACTTTCTCCAGAGGAAAAAAAATATTAGACATACTGTGAAAATTTCCTTGCTCTGTTAACATCAATTGGGAATTTTTTAAAAATAGAAAAAGAAAATTAAAAGGGGGCTAATAATTCTGACTTCAACTGTTATTGCAGACGGTGCAGCCTTATTTCAAATCCTTTAATCCTACCCCTTTCCTATTAATAAACAGCAAATTTAGATGTTTATTAGTAAATAGTTATTAGTTAATAGTTAGTCAATAGTGTGAGTTGGTCCCCACATAAAAAAGTGACCTAAATAAGTAGCCAATTTTTACCATGAATCACTTTCTGACAGATGCTCTTGGCTGGGATATTTAAAAAAACAAAAAGTTGAAGACATACAGATGGGATTAAAATTTTTTCTCTAAGTGGGAAAAATCTGTAACTAGAAGTTGCTGGTCATTAAATGTTCACGCAAGAACACATCTGTTGAAGTCCTGTGGAAAAACAGCTGTGTATAGTGACTGGTCCGTTTGTTTACCTCTCATTATTTATTCAATATCTGAATACTATTTTTGCATTCAGGGTCTATTTGAGCTTTTTTTAAATATGTATTTTTAGCTAAAACCATATGGTATCTTATTAGGAACTTCTCACTAATTAGTGAATCATTTCAGTTTTTGAAAGTTATCACGTTTTTACCATACTATTACCACTGTATTATTAATTTGTTAATAACCAAAAAATGTCAATTTGTTTAAAATCTCAACATTGTACGAACCACACATAGACTTTTTTTTCGATTTTTGAAATATATAATTGAATGACATTTTTAAGAACATATAAGCTGAAAATTACCAGAATTTTATCAGTCTATTTCACAAATAATTGTTTTAATGTTAGTTAGGCTGTTAATATAAACATTATTTTATACCCTGCAAAGCAGTTGGGTCTGATGTGAACAGCTGCACATAAACACCAATCCTGACCACACTGTATTATAAGCTATTTTTACAAGGTAGAGTTAAAGCTGCTCTATGCCTGCTCATAAAGCTCATAATAGCCAGACTAAATTATGCTGACTCTAAATGACTCCATCCTCTTGTATCAAAGCATACAGTGGTAATTTAAGTGAAAATACATTTATGTAATTTCCGGAATTGAGGTAAAGTTGGTCTTATATTCGCACATTCATTTAATGACAACTTGTGACACGCTCCCTATATTGTTTGCCATGGTACTTTTGAATATACAGTCTGAAATCACATGCAAGTATGATTTGAAAACATCAGGCAGCACTAATTTAATTAACTGTGAACAATGTTGTAGTACTGTGATAGTCACTGGCTGCTAATATGATTTATACTATTTAGAATATGCAAAGAATACTTCTCTGAAATTATATTATTAGGTGAATATCTGAATTTGTGAATATAAAAACTACTTTACCTCAATATTTTTGCAGGCAGCTGTCTAGAAACTTTCATGCTACTTTAGAAGTTCTTCTCTGACACCTTTCCATTTATTTCAGACACAAAATACCTTCATAAACAGCATGGATGATTTACTTTAAATCAACTTACATGATGTTACTTCAACTGGAAGTAGCAGCTGTTTAACTTTTCATATAGCCTTGAAACCGCTTGAAACGTTGTTATAGTATTAATTCTTTAAAAGCCCCTTGTGGAAAACATAAGAACTGCTAAATAACAACCAATGAAACTTGGCCCTGACAATATATGCAAAATAATTACCACCTTTATCTCAAGCAGTCTAAAAGAACTCTTGTTTGCAAAATGACAATATACATGTAGGTGTTGTAGATTAATTTCATGTACTTAAATGGGCCCAATGCATGTCTAACAATGGAAACGTTACATATATTGTACAAGGCCTGCAAATAGTTCAGTTAAAAGTCTTATAAAATGACGTAACATTATAATGAAAATCTTGACCACTGCACTAAATTTCTTTGGTCCAGAAAGTTAAAATCTGCACGCTGCGTTTGAACAGTTTAGCTAACAACTTTAGCAGGCTAACAAAAAACTCGTAACATTTCACGCCTAAACTTCCACTCACCACAAAAGCGGACATGCTGTTGATATTACACAGAATCCGCTTCAAAATCCGCCGGTTGTTGTAGTCTTCAGCCTATGAAACATACCATTTCAGAGCGCTTGTGTGTGGTTCGTCATCTTTGTGTACACACATTCACCTGCGGGTTTCGTCCAGATATCACCGATGAATGCGGTGACGAAATGTCATTATCAGAGTTCACCGTAAATGAATTTCATTGGCCACCATCATATTTTGTGTAATTTTAAACCAATCAGGACCCGATTCGATGAGTAAGGGGGGTGTCGACGCTGTCACGATGAATGCTGCGCGTACACAGAGAAAAGATTTTAAAATCCTTGATATTCGGGATCCTTAAATATCTAAGGATACATTTTTAGTATTTTGTCACGAGAATTTTTGCTAATAAGTCAGTATATTGATGTCATACATGTGGTATTTAAAGTTTTGATGGCCATAAGTACATAAATTTTCTACAGGGGGATGTAGCTCAGTGGTAGAGCGCATGCTTTGCATGTATGAGGCCCCGGGTTCAATCCCCGGCATCTCCACTTTTCGAAAATCTGTTGATTTCGGTAGCTCTACAACACGACATTGAAATAAAAAGGAAACAATGAATAATGAACATCATATATGTGATCATAAGGTAAACAGATTCCTTGTAGACTCAACAATTTATTAAGGTACATTTTCTTGCAATTTTCTGGCTAACCACAAGAGGTCTGTCTCTAACTGACAAGGTACAAGTCTGTCACTCAGGTGGGTTGGTGTAAAAGGTCTAAACATAAAACCAGTGAGCTGAATTCCGATGCACAGTATCTTCTTGATCTCTTCATCTGGCATCTGGCAGCAAAGGCTACAAATAAAAACAAAACAAAACAAGAAATGTAGCCACTGTCTGCACGTTACAGATTCCAAACATTTAAAAATAAAAGATACAAAATGTAGACAACATAGAGTGCACAGCATATATAAGTACACACCCTCACAAATCTATCTTTTAAATTTATATTTGTAACATGAAGCTATACAATATATATATGTGCATATACAAACTAGTACACCCAAAATTATTTGTTATAGAAAAATATTAAATATAAATTTAAAAAGAGAAAAATCAAGAGAAGCAAAATAAATAAATAAATATATAAAAATAATTAGTTAAAATTTTGTAGTTTGAATTTAATTGTATTATCTTTTAAATCTATTATCTTTGTAATATCACTGTTTATACTGTACACTATGACCTCAAGTGGTTCCATACCTTTATGTTGAAAACAAAAAAGAAGATGATTTAAAGAAAGATGAAAACCTTTAGCAATTGATTTTAAGACTAGGGAAAACTACATAAGTCAATAGTTACAGGTTTCCTGCATTTTCAAAAAACCTATTTTGTGTTCAACAGCGAAAAAAAGACACTAAACAGTTTTGATACAACTGAATGTTGAATAAATGATTAAATTTTATTATAAAAAACACAATACTGGCATTCATCTCGAAACAAAACAATGGTAGTGACCCATTTAAGATGTCTCACTGCAGGTTATTTCAGTTAGGACAGCTCAAACATGAAATTAAATCTAGGACTAGCCTTAAACCTCATTTGAGAAACTGCAGGGTTATGTTTCCCAGAATTTAAAATGTTTTTGAAAAGTGTGATATTGATTTCTGAACTAATTCTAAAACTCTTGTGTACTGTAAAAATGAATATAAACATTTGAGAATATCTTTCCCCCCAAAACATTCTCTCTCTATTAAATTTAATCAGCAGTTTATAGAATAAAATAAAAAATTATATTCATAAATCCAGATAAACTGAGCATTTTTAAGTGGTCTCTTAATTATTATTATTTTATTGTTATTTTTTGTATATTATTATTATTATTATTATTATTATTATTATTATTATTATTATTATTATTATTATTATTATTATATTATATTATTATTATTATTATGACAAGGATATATAAATGACTGAAAATATATGCTCACCAGTCACTTTATTAGGTAAACCTGTCCAACTGGTTTTAATGCAAATTTCGTATCTATCGGCCTATCACATGCAGCAAATGTACAGTTCAAACCGAGCATCAGAATGGGGGGAAAGGGTGATTTAAGTGACTTTGAACATGGCATGGTTGTTGGTGCCAGACAGGCTGGTCTGAGTATTTCAGAACTGCTGATCTATTTGGTGTTCATGCACAACCATCTCTAGGGTTTACAGAGAATGGTCAGAAAAAGAAAATATCCAGTGAGTGGCAGTTCTGTGGGCACAAATGCTGTGTTGTCATTACCATCGAGGTATGCAGAGGAGCATTTCTAACGCTCAACACATCCAACCTTGAGGCGGATGGGCTATACAGCATGCAGAAGACCTACACCAGTGCCACTCTTTGTCAGCTGAGACACGGAAACTGAGGCTAGAGTTTGCCACATGCTCACCAAATTGGACAATAGAGATTGGAAAAAACACTGCCTGGCTCTGATGAGTCCTCGATTTCTGCTGCGACATTCGATGGTCAGATTTGGCATTAACAACATGAAAGCATGCATCTATCCTGCCTTGTATGAATGGTTCAGGCTGGTGGTGGTCGTGTAATGGTGTGGGGGATATTTTCTTGGCACACTTTAGGTCTATTAGTAACTGATCATTGTGTAACCCCACAGCCTATATACACTTCCAGCAGGATAATGTGCCATTTCATAAAGCGCGAATCATCAGTACCTTGCTGAACTTATGCCACGAAGGATTAAGGCAGTTATGAAGGCAAAAGAGGGTCCAACCTAGTACTATTAAGGTGCACCTAATAAAGTGGCCGGTGAGTGTATATTACTAAAGCATTTCTCACGTCATACTCACCCTGTTAGTTTCATTTTCAAACTCTGGGTTCTTCCATTTATGATTGGACAGAATTCTCAGCACAACCAGTCCAAAAAATAACAACTAAATGCCTAATGAGTTTGCAAACAGAGCTTCACCAGGCAGCGCCGTATATGGTTCTGTATAGCTTCCATTTCTCCCATTTCTGCTGAGACACAATTGGACAGAAACAGTGAAACAGATACAAACAACTCAGACATTGTTAAAATAAACAGAAAAATAAACAATTACAGGGTAGTTTCGTCATAGTATGAGCTTCCCACACAGCTAATTCGTTGAGAAAAAGCTGTTATTAATCTGAATGAATAAACTGCAGTGATTTCATGGATGTAGTATTGACCTATCAGTAAGCCCCTTTCATTAAAAGCAGATAAGCCAATGGCAGTTAAGCATCGGCTGCACAGTGACAAAAACTCAGTAATTAGTATAATATACTAATTAATATAATTCATGTAATAAACAACAGTTATTGCCAGTGTCATACTGATGATTCAGAAAGGTTTAATTATTCAAATAACATATTGCTTCATTTTAAAATATAAGGACATTTTAAAACGAAGGAGTCTTTAAATTAGATTATTTCCATTGAGTCTAGGGACAGAAAGGTGGACATTTCTGTAGAATGACCCATTTGTTTAATGAATGGACCAAACTTTAAGTGATTACTTCATTGATAATCCTCTATGGAGCAGCACAAAAGAATCACTGAGTCAAAATTGACAGCCAAAGCAACAACGATTGGAGGAAATGTCATTACAGTTCAATGTAATTTAACAAGCACAGTTCAGTAATGAACCTCTAGGGAAACACACTCCAGATCTATCCAGTTTGTGAATCATTCTTACTGGTTTCATTAAACAAAAGAAATGATTAATTTAGGATTGACTCAAAAGAATCATCTGTTCACAACAAATTGGATCATGTTACTATTTCTAATGAATAAAGAATTCCAGTTCATCTGTAGGCACACAAAGTCCTTTGACCTTACAAATTTTTATTCTCCTGAATGCAACGTGTAATTCCCTTTTTCAGATTTATTACAACGAAATACAGAGTTATACCCTTGGTAATTCAAAACGCGTTTCGGATGTAACTGTAATTTGATTACCATTACCATTTAAAATGTAATTCTAACAAAAACAGTTACCTAAATATTGTTTTTAAACATGTAATGCCATTACTTTTATTGTTGGATGGTTAGGATTGGACAATAATTGGCTTAGATACAACAATTTGAAAATCTGGAATCCGAGAGTTCAGAAAAATTTAAATATTAAGAAATTGCCTTTAAATTTGTCCAAAATAAGTTCTTAGCAATGTATTTACTAATCAAAAATTTTGTATATTTACTGTAGTACATTTACAAAACGTCTTCATGGAATATGATCTTTATTTAACATTAACTTTTTTTAGTATAAAATTTGTCATTCTGACTCATACAGTATATTGTTGGCTATTCCAACAATGATACACAACATTTTTTGTCAGAATGTGTCTCACACAGAGAAATTACATGCATTGCTCCGGTGTGATTTCAACAGAGTGTAAAAATCTTGATGGTTCCTTGGATCTCATCTATCAAATCTAATCATTATTTTGTATTTTCAATTGGATTGAAATCAGGTGATTGGTTTGGCCATTCTAAGCTTGATTTTCTTTCTCAAAAAGCATTTGAGAGTTTCCTTGGTTGTGGTTTAGAACATTGTCTTGCTGAAATGTTCTGGTTTCATCTTCATCTTGATAATGTAGATGTTGGACAGCAGCTGATATTTATTTATAATGAAGAAGGGCAGAGGGTTGCTGAATAACTACTGAGAGATTTCAGCTGCTGTCTAGGTTTTTATTTTATTTTATTTTATTGCACGACTATGGATTTCTTTGGTTGGTACTAACATTTTCAAGTCAATAACACCTTCAAATTTTTTTCTGAGAAAAATGGTGACGTGTTCAATACTTATTTCCCCCACTGTAACCCTTAATGGCAAATTTAAGTCCCACTTGAATGTTCTTACAAAAAAGATGGCCCTACTGTGTCCAAAATGTTTTAAAAACATAGGGACAAAGTATTGTCCCAGACAGCTGTCATTGAGGACAGTTACCGATTGTTTGTCCGAATTAGTAACTAAGCGGGCCTTACCGATAGATAGGTCAATTGGATAATGACTCACAGTGTCAGCAGTAGTTTCTCATTGATCCCGGACAGGCTGGCGATAAGACTCATGATGAAGATGGCAGTTCCTATCCAGGCATGGAGAGGTTTTAGACAGACTCTAAAAGCCAAAGGGCTCCAGGGTAACAAGAAGGCACAAAGACCCCCAAACCACTATTTGGTCAGAGGAGAAAAGCACAGGAGACGATGTCAAGCATCATTCCTTTGAAAACTGTTGGAGTTCCACATACTCACTGAGCTTTGTCAAACATGAAAATAATTTGACATGTCAGTCATGAGGCTAGTGCTATACCTGCAGAGTGAATAAGGCCACTGTACACTGTTCCTATTTACTATGACCTTTTATGTGAAGCTGCTTTGACACAATCTACATTGTATAAGCGCTATACAAATAAAGGTGAATTGAATTAAATTTAATTAATAATTCTGACTTGTTTGTTTGTTTTTGTTATTTGTTTAAATGGTGTTGTAATTGTAACATCATTTTTTTGCAAGTATGCTACTTTTTTTAAATAAAAGCAGTAATATACACATATACACACACATATACATATACATTATACACACATATATTATATATACATTATATATAACATACATTATATATACATATATATATATATATATATATATATAATATATATATATATATATATATATATATATATATATATAATATATATATATACAAAAAAATTAAATATATAAAACACGAATAATTCTACATGCATTTCGAGACGCAAGGATTATAAATCTATTTCTCTTCTCAGTTTTACATTTAGCGAGTGTTTCCGTGACGTTGTTTGCTCGTTTCTCAAGTTTATAGATTGTAAAAACACTAATGCTACATTTTCATATTAAGTATGCATAACTTTACTAATGTTTTATCCACTGTTAAAAAAAAAGGTAGTGCCGTTTAAGAACCTGGACCACAAAGCCAATCATAAATGTCAATTATTTGAGACTTTATTTAATTTATACATCATCTGAATATATTTGCTTCCCATTGATGTATCGTTTGTTAAAATTGGACCAACTGGGGTTGTGATACAACCATTTGAACATCTGAAATCTGCTGGTTTAAAAAAAAAAAGGTACATATTGAGAAAAAAACGCCTTCTAAGTTGTCCAAATGAATTACTTAGCAATGCAAAAAATATATATATTTATATGTTTTTATATATTTACAATAAGAAATTTGCTAAATATCTATGAAACATCTTATCTCCTTATACTTGTGCAACATAACGTCACACATTTGATTTTCTATTAACCCTTTAACTACCCCACCAGGAAAAAAAGTAGAAAGCATGTCAAAATATGGTCAACCATTAGGTAGAGCAGGCAGTTAAAGAGGCAATTCTAATCAAATATAACCCTTGTCTCTTCCCTACAGTTTATTATAGGAATCAACAAGATAAGGGCTAATCTTAAACATTAATTTTGGTTTGCTGTCTGTTTAATCTATAAAGTCAACGGACATTAAGTTGTAATGTGAAATTACACTATAACAAAATGACACACACACATAAAATATAGACATTGCATTATATTCTGATACGCATGACCGGAGGTTGAAAGTGGGATATCTCAGTTTTGACATTATCCACTCTCATTTACAGTGCATTCAATATAATAATATTTAATAATTTAATGAAAATCCACATATTTCCCTATATGGTATGTAAAACATAAGGAGATTCAAGTATGCCCAAACTCAGTCACAGTACTCATGAAAGAGTAGACACCCAGATGGTACTACATCTGCTGAGATTCTGAAGTGCGCATTCAGTGGACACTCTACTATCCTGTCCCGCGAGGGCACCATAGAGGATTTATGAATGGAAGTGACACGACACAACTGACACTGGTTGCCCATGTGATAATTACAACTGTGGCACATCCACAATAATAGTGGATACAGTACTTACAAATTTCCATTCATACTACAAAAAATACTAACATTACTGATGTAACTTCCGAATAAAATCTAGTATCTATTCAGACAGCACAAGATTTCAGATGCACTGATGGTCTGGAAGACAGTGCAAGTCTTTCCCTCATTTTATCAGTATGTAATTCAGATGCAAGTTGAATAACCTAACATTAGGTACTACATCATATAAACATTTTAAATTTGTCAATTCCATTTTATTGGATAGTGGCCTGAAAGTGTAAAAATGTATTTATTTATTATTAGACTCGAAAGCAGATTGTACTGTACAATTTTAAGTGAATATTTAGCAGTTTTAAGTTAAACTTCTATTTTGATGGGATGTCATAAAGAGGAGTTTCTTTGTGATGCATAATATGTCTATTGCTTTTCTCAAATAATATATTAGTGAAGTGGCTGGCAGAGGAGTGTTTAAGAGAATGTTCATGACAGAAAGCAACAACGCCTTTTGAAACAACCATCACATGCTGGTATGATGGTTTTGAAACATGGCTACAGGTTTAATCTGGTTCTTTGCTGATCAGGACCAGAAAATGACATGGAAAAAAACAGTTTAAACCAGCTCTCGACTAGCAAGTACCAACCAGTTTTAGCTTAAAACAGCTGTCATGTGTCAAAACCGTTTTGAGTATGTTTGTGTGTACTTATTATTAAAATAATCTGTTGTGGCTTAATATACAAAGACATTAGTCCATATATGAATTTAATTTAAAGCGCAGCCTCATTTTTCATTTATTCATCCAAAACTACTAGATGTATGCATTCCACGTCATGAAAATCATATAGTGCTATTATGCCATATAAACCCTTTGTCTGGTCATAGCATATGCATCTCAAACCATGCTGTCATGGTTTACTCACTGCACACAAATACAATCACAAGCGCACACACACACACACACACACACACACACACACACACAGATCAATACACAGATCAATACACAGATCAATACAAAACATTAAATTGACCAGTGCCATACTGGTATTTGAGAAGTCCAAAAACAAAAGCACAAACAATGGCCAAAAATGTAGCCAACAATGAATCCAACCAGCTGGTTAATTTAAATAAAGTCTTAAATATCACTGGAATTTCTGAGTGTAAAACCCTGGTGAAAAACAGGCCTAAAAGAGCACCAATACAGAATGTTACATTGCTCATAGAGCTATTCCTTAGCACACACTCAATATTTGCATGTACTTTAGGCCACATTCGACCTCATCGGGACTTGCATGAGCAGCTGCGTCATCAGGAGATCAGCAGCCAAAACACAGGCTGATGTGTTGCTCAAAGGATCATCATCAAAGTTTATATTAAACTTACCATATATGTGTGACTTTTTTTAACAGGAAATGAAGCATAGTCAAAGCCAGTCGCACCAGTTTGTTTTCTATGCATTACTAAGCCACGACTCCACCAGTTTAACAAAGCGCAAAATGCAGGATATACAGATTAAATATGTATTCATCGCCACCCGAAGCGAAATAAGGTACGTTTAAATGTACCTTTTGTTAAGTTATTGTAAAATTTGCTGGATATGTTTGTAAAATGAGGTAACAAACACATTTAGACTGCAGAGTTTTGTGTTTAATAAATGTTTAAGCATCTTGCCTTATCACTCAGGCTGTACTGTGATTTTTCTGAAGTGAAATAATAGCAGTACTTTATAATACATCATCTGTTTATGCAGATGCCAATAATAATTCCTGGCTGTGCTTACATTTACAGTATACCTTCAAAATACAACATATCTCTGTTGGCTCTTTTGTCAAATTCAATAACTTAGCCTAAATTTTATAAGCTCGGGAGGAAAATAGTTTCCTCTGTCTGGTGGTTTGCATTAGATAGCTAATTTACTCCAAGCTAAAATAAACCTGTACACCCCTTAAGTTAAAAATATTTAACAAGGCATCCATCTACTCCATTTGTCATAAAATATTTTAACAAACAAAGCATGATAATTTTGCACCTTATTTCAGAGTACATCATGCTGTGTGTCTGTGTGTGCGCATGTGTGAGAGAGCAAGCACTGAGAGCTGTGTATAAAAGCAGAGCTCATTATCATTTATGACCATTCCAAATATGGTCAATAAGGACCTTCTGATTCTAAGGGGATTTTATGGAGAAAAAATGAGAGTATAAAACAGTTTCTGGAGAATTTTTGAACTTACTTAAGCCACATACCTACTATCAGAGAACAATTTAACTTTTAAATTTAACTGAATCAATGCAGCATATGGCACCTTTAAAATGTCAAATAAAAACCCAACTAACAAACTTTCACAAGCGACAAGTCTCCCGAAGAAGAAAGAAACTGTTGAAAGGCTTTCATACGCATGTGCGGTGAGAGTCGTGTCCTCATGGCCATATTAGTGGCATCTGAAGGAATTCACTTTGTTCCACAGACCTTGAAAGAGAAAAGGCTCTGGCATTCAGCAATGAAAGTAGAGCATCGCTGGAAGAGACTGAACTCCCATACAGTACATGTATGCTCTTTACTTTGATCTTTTATGCTGCTTTATGCTGCGGTTGGGTCAGACAGTTTTGCAAACATCTTTAAGATATATAAATATATATATATAAAAAAAAAAAAAAAGAGTATAGAACTCTATTAGAAAAATACAGCAGTCGACGCATTTAATTTCCTATAGGTTTTATTCTGTTGTAAAGTTTGAGGTCAGATGTGTTATATTTATTAAAAAAGTCAAAAAGTTACAAAGACGCATTTATTTAATAAAAAAACTGTAATCGAGTGAAATATTATTGGTATTATTTAAATATTTTTTTGATACACATTTTAAAATGTTATCTATTCATCTGATGGTAATAGCAAAATTTTCAGCATATTTATATAGACACATTTTTGCCCACAAGCACTTATCGATAGAAGGTTCTAAAGAGCAGTATGTTTTAAATATCAATGTTTTTTAACATTATAAACATAGTATTTCACCATTTTAATCAGTTATTTGCATCTATATATTATATTATATTATATTATATTATCAATCAATTATCCGTTCAATCGAGGTTGATTTTCGGTCATTCTATGGATCATTCCCCTCCACACAGCTCTATTAATCACCACCTCTTTGAGTTCGCACATGCTCCTGTTGGTCTCAGATTTGACAGTAGAGCAAGCGGCAACCTCCCGCTCTCCCTCGTGAAGCAAAAACGGAAATCTGCTAGTCCTGGTTCCACAATAGAGCAGATTTCTATTGAGCTCAGTGTTAAAATGGCAACCTTTACAGCAGAAAAAAAAAGGTGTTTACAGCCTGGTACAAAGAACGATTTTGGTTCATATAGCTTATTAAGTTATATTAAGTCTGCATAATTAAGGGTGTGGCCACATGAGTGACAGCTAGATCTCACTGGTTGCAGTCACTTCACCTCAGCTGATTCCGGCTGATTAGTTGCTGAACTCGCCATATATATATAGTATTTTTGTTTTGTTTTATGTGGCTTTACACAGTCAGCTGCTTTTTGGAATTATTTCTTACTATTATCAGATGTTATGGCATGCTGTGTGCACATAATTGTGCTCACAAACAATTCACTTGCCCTTCATTTCCCAGGTGAGTGAAATTATATACTTATACCATATCTTTATTTGTTTTACTTAAGATAATTTATTGTTTGTATTTTTCTTTAGAACTTGAATGCTCTCCTGAATCTGAAAGATTGATTAGCTGTAGGCTATAGAACAGTCATCTGAAACTTTGTCATATAGTTTTATGCCTGGATTTCATTAATAGCCTTGCAATTACTAACACAGAATATATCTGAAGTATTTGGAAGTAATTTGTTTTTCCCTCCGGTAGAAAAAACGTCTTAAGAACAATGTTTAGTGGCTGAAAGCATTACAACAATGTTTTTAAAAGACTAAATATTTTACTGATATAGTGTACAACCAAGCACATGTGGTCAGAACACAAACGAGTCGCAGGTAATGAAGTTTTAAGCATTTCTGCCAAAGAAAAGCCTGTCTAAACAAAATGCTAGCAGGCATCTGTAGCTCCACTCACACTCTGCCTCTTTGCCCTTGTTGGTGTTCCCAGGTCGGTGCGATGATGTGTGAACAAAATGGCGATGGTTGGCCACACCTACTTGAAGCTTCTTTTGCATTCTTCAGAAACCTATGGGTGATGTCATGGATACTCCGTCCATATCTTTTACAGTACTCGAGCCAACGAGTTCTTGGGCAGTCTTTCCTTCTACCTCCACTGACCATTTGCAGTATGACTGCCTTCTGGAGTGAATTGCTACGCATGACATGTTCAAAATAAGATAATTTTTGTTTGGTAATCTAGGCTTTCAGCGAGGTCTTTGGCTTGATGCACCCTAGGACTTCTTTGTTAGTGATTCTCACTGTCCACGCCATGCACAAGTCCTGTACCGTCTCGATTTATTCACTGTGGATCTTTATGCTGCATCTTCCATTCTCTGAGGTCAACATCACCTTCATTTTCTTGATGTTCAGGCGCAACCTCACCTTCTGACTCTCTTCTTGCACTTTCAGGCTCCAGATCTTCTCTGCTTTCGGCCAGTAGGATGGTGTCGTCGACATATCTAAGATTGTTGATGTTCCTGCAGTCAATTTTCCCTCCGCTTTTGATGGCTTTCTGATATTCTCGTGTCTTCTCCATGAGCCACCTGAGGTGATCTCACCTGATGTTGTCCCTAGTGCCTCTTCCTTTCTGAAAACCAGCCTGTACATCTGGCATTTCTCTACCGATGGTTGTATCGAAGTGATGTTGAATGATCTTCAGGAGGATCTTGTTAGCGTGTGGCATCAAGGCGATTGTGTGATAGTTAGAGCAGTCCTTCATGTTGCCTTTTTTCAGTACTGGGATGACCACAGACATGTTCTCCAGATGCGTTGACAGCGCCGTTAGTGCTGCAGTTGGTACTGGTTTCTGGAGCTCTACTGGGATGCCATGAACTCCAATTTTATATTATATTCTATTATATTCTATATTCTATTATATTCTATATATATATTATATTAATAAAAAGCCTAAAATATACATCCTAAAATCTACTTGAAAGTCCACATAGATTTTTTTGCACATTTCAGATTGTCCTGCAGGGATTCTTATTTGAATGTCAATATATGATCCTTTAGCATTGGATTCAAAACTTCAACCAATATGGACTGCCACAGCATGTGAACTCTTGTATACTTACCAGCCTTTAAAACATTCCATCCACAAGTCACTTTGAAGCTGCCAATATTTACATTTTACATACAAGCCTAAAGAGGTCTTTCGGTGGCCAGCATTGCTCCAGGTATGACCATACATTTAATAAAAGGCAGAGTACAAACATGCAAGTTTCTCTATTTACTAAGTACAGCCCCTAGAGAAGTCACTGCATCAAATAGACAGTCAATCTCATTCAACATATGAACATGTAATATTATCTGTAAGTTGATGTAGATAAAGGCATCTGCTAAATGGTCCTGGTTTCTACCAAGGTTTTCCTTCACTTTTGTCAATTGGTGAAGTTTTGTTCCTCGTCACTGTCACCACTGGCTTGCTTGATTTGGGACTTGTGGAGCTGCGCATGGATGAATTTTCTCTTTACAGTTTGGACTTTCAGCAGTGAGATTTAAACCACACTGAATTGAACTAAACTGAACTTCAACTCTGAAAACTGGACTGACAGTTTCAATTTACTAGAACGTCTATGTAAAGCTGTTTTGACACAATCTACATTGTAAATGCGCTATAGAAATATAAATGAATTGAATAAATGATTAAATGTAAATGTTCTGATTCAGGGTTTCTGCAAGTTACACCAAGTAAGACCTTTTTAAGACCATTATGAATGAAATTTCTGACTTATACAGGGCTAAATGCTAAGGACTTTTTTTTCCCGAATATTCCAGTTAGAAAAGATTTTCACTTGCCATATTAAAAATTATTAAAATCTAATACATTGAATAATACAATATGAATAATTTTGTGTGTATTTTTTTATGTTTGTATATCCATTTACAAACCCCATAACCCTTATCAAGAAAACAAACATAGCTGTCAATTACTTAAGTCCACAATAATAATAATAATAATAATAATAATATAATAAATTTAATAATAACAAATTTAGGTCAGGCCACTATCCTCAGCAGTAAATAAATGGAAAACTTTTAAGCAAACGTTACTTTTAGGAAAGTAATTAAATGCTATTTTTAAATAAAAAGACCATATTGGGTAGCTATACATAAACAAAGGAACATTAGGACCTGTTAAAAAGATTTAAGACCTACCACACAATATTTCAGTAGATTTAAGACTTTAAGGAATAAAATGTAGCTTTTAAAATTTAAAACATTTAAGACTTTTTAAGACCCCGTGGATACCCTGTGATTAATGATACTTGAGATTTTGGTTATAACAAAGGAAAAGAGCAGTCAAACTAACTGCATTTTAACAAGTGTTTTTGTGTTGTTGGCCCTAAGAAACATTTCATCAAATGTCATTACAAATGTGTCATTTATACAAAGCTGAATTTTCAGCATCTTCACTCTTTTTTAATATTCTTAATCTTTTACTCTCTACTCTTTTTGGTGTCACGGTACCGAAGTCATTAAAATATGCTTATTTGATGTTCAAGAAACATTTCCTATATTTCAGGAGTCCACACTTAGCTGATGATTGATCATAAGGCTTGTTTGTCATGCTGTCCCGGGAAAGAGCCGTTAGCTCATAAGATCTTCGAGCCCAAGACTCACTCCCGTTTGCAGGGCGAGAGGGGAGTTTGAGCTCAGGTAGATCTCGAGAACTCCCTGCTGTAGTAGCTAATGAACAGACAGTGATTGCTCTTATGAGATAACTACTTACTAGGAGCATGTCTATGGTGCCGATTTGGATTAGTCAATTAACTTAAGTTGCATGTTTTTGGATGGTGGGAGGAAACCGGGAGAACTCGCATGAGCACGGGGAGAACGTGTAAACTCCGCACAGAAACGTCAGCTGGCTTGGTAAGAACTAGAACCAGTGACGTTCTTGCTATGAGGCAACAGTGCTAACCACTGGACCACCGTGCCACCCATATAGGAAAGGAGGAGCACTAGGGGTGGAAGGGGGGATTCTTCCAAACAAAGATGGCTGTTATTTACCGCGTACGAGTGGGCGCAGCCATTTGAGTCATTTTGGCTCGAAACTTCCGGTCTCATTCACTTCCATTCATTTTTAAATGTTAAAAACAGCTCGTTTTGCTGCTTGGTGTTGCAAACTGATATTTTCTTATTATATTATTCTACTTTGTCTGTATTGTAATGCAAACACTTGTTTGTTGAGTAAGTAGTTTGACCGTTTTCTGCCGTTTATTATTCCTAGTCATTTCTCCCATAGGCAACTGAATCGGAAGTTTTAAAACAATCGCAAAAACGTGCGCACTTCCGCATTAAAGAATATGGTCAATATGGAGCTTAGGGTATTTATAGTGGCTTAGGAATCGTCTGATTGGTGAATCATAAATTTGGATAATGTGGGACCAGCCACAAGCAATCATAAGCATGTGATCCTCTCGAAATAGTTTATAAATAAACTTCACTTAACAATGTTGAAAACAATGTTGAAATCCACGAAACACTATTATTCCAAAATTGAAATAAACGTTTAGTAGACAATTTTATTGAATGCCTTAGGATAGATCAATCTATCAATGATAGATCAATTATGACAGTAAATATATAAAAATGTAATTATAATGAATACAAATAAATGTATATTAGTATGACCTCTAAATGATCAAATTACACTGAAATCTGACTTAACGGCTGCTGAAGATTCAGCAACATGAATAGATTATTTAAAATTATAAATCAGTTCTTTTAAATCATATAAATGTTCACAACAATCATTACATTTTAAAATAAATTCAATGTTAATGAGCAGGAGACATTTTGTACAAACAAACAAATAAATACAATTTTTATTCCACATGCCAGTCTAAAGTACTAGCCTAGCTAATTATTATAGAGCATAAACAATAATTAGCTTTAAAAGATAGGGAATATTTTTACTCAAGAATACAGATGCACAAAAAAAAAGAGATAAATAAACAGAAATAATGTATTAAAAAAGTCAATTTTACAAGTGGAAAAATATCCAGCTAGACGCAAACTTACCATGTCTTGCAAAATCTTAAACCAAATCTGCTTCACATGAGCCCTCAAGCTACTGAACACCAGCAGTGCAAGATTTAAAGAATAAAGACAAAGGTTTCCTGTGCTTCTCTCAATAGGTCTTGGTGTGAAAGTGTAAACTAAAAATATGGTAAAATTCCATAGTCTCTAGAACAGAGACCCACATTTGACGCAGTGCAAGTCTTTATCAAATAACACTGAGAGATACCCAAGAAGCCAACCCTAAAATAACTTGATACCTTCAGCTTGGTGTGAAAAGCTTCAGCCAATTCTAGAGGAAGAGAGAAGTTGTGTTTGTGTTGTTTGGTTCAGTTGGAGGTGAGCTGTGAAGAAGAGCTGCTGCTGCCGGAGCTCTTGGTGCTCTTCTGCCCTCTGGTGGCGCTGACCTGTCGTGGCACTCGCTGGCTGGAAGGTTCTCTTGTCGATTTCTCCCCTTGCCCTGAACTCGTTTTACTGCGTACTGGATCACAAAAAACAAACCAAATGCAAGTAAATATAACAATTAAAATGCATCCATATGTGACAGGCTATCATTTTGGACTCTTGAGAAATTGTTTGTGGTGGAACAAGCAGTTTTGACCTTTGCATATTGTGTTAATTAAAAAGCTATGACTTAAAGGAACACTATACATTTCACCTAGAGTTACAGTTGAGTTGCCCATTATTAAATCCATTCAATGGGTCTAGCGGGAGCTCTTTTAGCTTAGCTTAGCATAAATCACTGAATCAGATTAGATCAATAGCATCTTTCAAGATGCATAAATCTTTTCGACAATTTTCCTATTTAAAACTTGACACTTCCGTAGTTACATTGAGCACAAAGACGGAAAATGAAAAGTTGATATTTTCTAACTTGATATGGGTAAGAACTATTACTTTCATTCCAGCATCAAGAAACTTTGCTGCTGTACCATGGCTGCAGCAGGAACAATAATATTACACAATGTTGTTCCTGAGTTGGAGACAATTTTTGGGCACTTATTATTGAAACTACAATGCATTGACGCTTTGGAAATGACAAATAACAATAATATAATAATAATAATAACAACAATAAACAGAAATCTTGATCTTTTGATTTTTACAATTAACGCACAACACACACAAGCCATGGAGTGCTTGTTATGAATCAAACCAAACTGTCATACAGCTTACATTTTTTACAGCATAGAAAAAAATTTATTAACCTCATATTACAGAAGAAAAAGTTACACAAGAAAACAATAAGAAAGATCTTATTCCTGAAACCAGGGTTTCTATAGGTTTCAAGTTTAATTTAAGACTTTTAAGACTCTTTTAGGACCATTATGAATGAAATTTTAGACTTATACAGGGCTAAACACTAATGATTATTTATAATAGGCCAATGGATTTTTTTTTTTTTTTTTGCTTGCTAAAAAAGTAATTATTTCTTAGCGACTCTAGAAGAAACTCTAGTTGTGTACATTTTTCAACATAATATTTTTTTTAACAAGTTTAACATTGTTAAAAGTAAATTTATTGTGGAGGCACTACATAATAATCAAAATATACATTTGTTGGCTTTTGGTCTAAATTGATTGAGTGAAACTTCTATTCAACCTAATGCATTTCTGTATAAAAACCTTAAGTTTTTATGTCTATTTATAAATATTATGTCTACTTCCCCATACTTCTGTAAATAATTTTTTGTATGAATGCAGATAAACATAAAAGGGATAAATTGCTGTTATGATCATGAGGACTGATTAATTGTTTTGTTTTTTCTTCTCTCCGGTTTTACCAAGATTGGATTGTTGGGATGGATGGTGATATCGGCCCGATTGGGTAGGTTTGGGTAGGAAAATTAAGACCCGTTTAAAATAGGACAACACAATATTTCAGTGAATTTAAGACTTTTAGGCCCCGCAGGTACCCTGTGAAATGTAAAATCATTTTTATTTCACCCTGATATTGATGTCATTTGAAATATGACATCAATATGAAGTTTCCAGGAGTGGCACTCGGTGTGGTCTTCTGCTACTGTAGCCCATCCGCCTCAAGGTTGGATGTGTTGGGAGTTCAGAAATGCTCTTTTGCATACCTCGGTTGTAACGAGTTGGTTATATTTGAGTTACTGTTCTCCTCTGACCTCTAGCATCATATATAAAACCCTAAAGTGGTTGTGCGTGAAAATCCCAGTAGATCAAGAGTTTTAAAAACTCAGACCAGCCCGTCAAAGTGACTTAAATCACCTTTCTTCCTCATTCTGATGCTAGGTTTGAACTGCAGCAGAGATCGTCTCGACATGTCTACATGCCTAAATGCATTGAGTTGCGTTGCGAATTTGCGTTAACGAGCAGTTGGACAGGTGTACCTAATAAGTGGCCGGTGAGTGTATGTTTAAGTCTCAATTTCATAAAAATTATATTTTTGACTCAAAAAATTGGGTTCTGCATTTAATAGCATTTTAGACTTTTATTTTCACATAATTTTCCACATTAAATCTCCAAATTGTGTTTTGATTGAAACTAGCTCAAAATGACAGAAAAATCACATATGAAGGGCAACATAAAAGATAAAAACAAGTTGCATTAAGTGTTAAAATCAGTGATGAAATGATGAAACCATCCGTTTATGAAGTTGACAGTCACATGCATGCTTTTCAATGTTGGTGGGACAATTTTGCAGGATGCTGGTTTACTAGTGCATACGGTGTCACACGCCATTAACAGACATTCATTTACCATGAGAAGCACAGGACTCTATAGCTGGATGAGAGTCACAGTCCACGAGACACATGAAGGAAGCAGATCTGGGGCATTTCACCCCGTATTCAGAGCATTGAGTCCGCAAATCACAGACACAACCGGCAAGGCATGAGAATGAGAGACAGACACACACACGGCAACATGAAGCTGAGGCAAAAATTAGTTTGTCAGCATGAGAATGTGCGGAAATAGTTCATGGGAGTGAAGAGAATACCTTGAACTCACAAGCACTGAGATTTTGAAAAAGAAAAGGTATGAGGAGAAAGTTAAAGAAAGAGAGAGAGAAGAAAAACCTTGAGAGACAGGAGCGCTTGAGTCGCTGTAGACAACTATCTTAGCCCCTCCCTTGGTGGGCGGGACACAGATGAAGAGGGAGGGGCTGTGGTTTTAGAGCTCTTTCCTGAAGCCGCACTCTCCTCTTCTATAGGAATCACACACATATTATCAAAGGGATTGAACAACACTAGCACAAATCAATGTTGGGGGCTGAGGGAGTTTTTTTGTGATAATAAAGTAAACAATATTTGGCTGAATGTGTTTTTGCTTGTCATTTAAATAAAACTGACATGAAAACCGCCTCCAGGTTACCAGCAATTATCTATCTTAAAGGGGCCTAATATGCCCCTTTTACCAGATGCTAAATAAGGCTCTAATTTCCGAGAATCAAACAAAAACAATGTTTCTCTACGAAAAACTGAAAGTCAAATAAGTGGCTAAGAAAAAAAGTAATCTATAGAACCTAGATGTTAATTTGTGCATCCTAAAAGTCGACATTTATAATGCCTCTTAGTCGCTGACATTATCTTTTGCAGGTACGATGCAAAAACTCTTTTGGTGGATGGCTGCTTCTCACTCAGGGCTGTCTAATGCTAATAAGGGAGATGGTTACTATGGGTGGGGCTCTCCCCTTTTGATAAAATTTACAAAGGCAAAATGTCTATCAGTGTTTCTACAGACGGTTTTAATGAAGTGTGACTAAATAAAAAATAATCATTTTTACCACTATAGGCTGGCTATATTCACACACTCTTGCCAAACAATTGGGTTTAAACTCTCATAAAATTGACTTTTGCATAATAGGTCCCATTTAATAGGTGCAGAATATAGTGGTTGAACTATATTGCAGTGGTATTGCAGTCCAAATTCAAAATATTGTTTTTTATCCCCACCCGGACTCTCCCCAATGACCAGACGTAGGTTGCCAGATGATGACACAAACAGAAGATCCAGTTTCACACTGTAAGCTGCTTAGCTAATGTTTACATTTGTAATATTTGTATTACTTGCAAAATAAAACCACCTCATGTGGATTTTTCTATCTCTGAATCTGTCTCATTTTGTTGGGTGCTACTGTCCTCCAGAAAACCGTTCCTACATACAGTTGAAGTCAGGATTATTAGCCCCCCTTTGAATTTTTTTTCTTCTTTAAATATTTCCCAAATGATAATTCCCGATGATATTTTTTCTTCTGCAGAAAGTCTTATTTGTTTTATTTCGGCTAGAATAAAAGCAGTTTAAAATTTTTTTAAAACCATTTTGAGGTCAAAACTATTAGCCCCTTAAGCTATATATTTTTTCGATTGTCTACAGAATAAACCATCCTTATACAATAAATTGCCTAATTACTGTAACCTGCCTAGTTAACCTAATTAACCTAATTATGCCTTTAAATGTCACTTTAAGCTGTATAGAAGTGACTTGAAAATATCTAGTCAATATTATGTACTGTCATCAGTTATTAGAAATGAGTGATTAAAACTATATATGTTTAGAAATGTGTTGAAAAATTGTTCTCACCGTTAAACAGAAATTGGGGGAAAAAATAAACAGGGGGCTAATAATTCTGACTTCAACTGTATATTGAGGTAGCCTTCTTGACTGAAATGAAATAAGCTATGATTTCATCCAAGGCAAACCGTGGTGCTGAAAATATTGGGTAACTGCCAGTGGGTGGACTAAAACAACTAAACAAACTAAACTAAAACAAAACGGATATTCCGATACACTTTTTCTAAGGAGAATAACTGACTTTGTTCATTCAAAACAGTTGATTTATTTTGAAATTAAACAAGATAGTCTTTATGAACAGATCAGCAACCCTACTGAAAAAAACAGCTTAAACCAGCCTAGGCTGGTTGGCTGGTTTTAGCTGGTCGACCAGCCTGGCTTTAGAGGGGTTTTGGCCATTTCCAGGCTGGTTTCCAGCCATTTCCAGCCTGGTCTTAGCTGGTCAGGCTGGGAGATGACCAGCTAAAACCAGCTTGACCAGCCTAGCCAGGCTGGGAGCCCAGCCAAAACCAGCTACGTCCAGCTTAAACCAGCCTGGAAATGGCCAAAACCCCTCTAAAACCAGGCTGGTCAACCAGTTAAAACTGGATTTTTCAGCAGGGAAATGATTGGCTTACAATGCACAATCACTCCAGCATTGTTTAGAAACCATTTTCATAACTGAAACTTGACAGTACTTTAACAATTTCCATTATACTGATGTTTCTTTACAAATCATTACTGAAATATTTGAAATAATACAATGTAAAACTGAAATACCATTTGAGAAATCTATTTTGCGTAGATTCTGATATTTCCTATATGCACTGCAATTCTTTCTTGAATTGATTCTGAGCTCAGTTTTTAACAGCAGTTGGCGCTGTATGTTTTACAAACAGCCATACTATAGTTGCATTAAATGAATTACAAATACCATTCATCATTCATTTTCCTTTGACTTAGTCACTTATTTATCAGGGGTCACCACAGTGGAATGAACCAGCAACTATTCCAGCATTTGTTTTTAGAGAGCGGATGCCCTTCCAGCCACAACCCAGTACTGGGAAACACCCATACACCAATTTCCAATTTAGTTTATTAAATTCACCTATACCGTAATGTCTTTGAGCTGTGGGGGAAATGGGAGCAACCGGGAAAAACCCACGCCAACACGTGGGAAGAACATGCAAACTCCACAAAGACATGCAAACTGGTCCAGCAGGACTCGAACCAGCGACCTTCCTTATGTGAGGCGACAGTGCCAACTACAAATACCACTTGAACCAAAAATAATCAATAAAGTTAGGATAGGTTTAAGTGAATTACATAAGTATTCATAATGATTTGTGTTTACATTAAGCTCATTACATAAAAGCCTATTTGCATAACTCATGAAGGCACTCTTCCTTGTGAGCGCTCTTCCTTAAGTGTAGAGCGCCATCTGCAGTTAAAAACTAAGCTCAAGATATATTCAACAGAGAATAGTAATGCTTTTGAAATTTCAGATCACACAAAAATTGATTTCTTGAACGATGTTTCATCACCACAGCTCTAATATTTCTTGCTTTTTACATTATCAATGCACAGATCCCAGCTGCAATTTCTCTCCAATTCAGTTCCTGCACACCAAAGTCCTGTATGTCTTTGCCACCTTTCTTCACCTGTCTTTGCCACCTTTGCTATCTTATTTAGTCCAGTTGAAGCATTTTACTATGGTGTTGCAGTTTGCCACAGTGTTTAAAGTCAGTCCGTGCTCCTTGGTTGCATCTCTTAAAAAGTGTACAAATGCTGCAAGTTCTTTTACATGCTTTTTTGTACTTGAACAGATAAAAAATAAGTTTGTCAACTAGGGCTGGGCGATATGGCTAAAATGCAATGCTCGATAATTATCCTCCATATTGAACGATAATGATATATATTTCAATATAAGCGTTAATGCTTACAAGATTTAAAAAGAGTAACCTCAACAATGACCGAAGCCACATAAATTAGAGGGTTCATTAAATAGCATAACATATTTTTTGGCCGATAAATTCTCAGTGGACAGAAATTCAGTACATCTCTAATATCAACACACTTTTAGATTTCTATTGTTGCACATTTCCGCTCCGTGATTGGCTCTTAGATCATTCAGGGTTTCTGCAGGTTTAATCAAGTCAAATTTAAGACCATTGTAAATTAAATTTTAGACTTATACAGGGCTAAACACTAATGATTATTTCTAATGGCCCAGTCAGTTGTCACAAAAAAAAAAATCTAATGTAATTATTTCTTTGTGACATATTTTAAATGTATATATATATATATATATAGATATATATATATATATATATATATATATATATATGTATATATATATATATATATATTATATATATATATATATATATATTTTTTTTTTTTTTTTTTTAAATGGCAAGTTTATCATTGTTTAAAATGTATCTATTCTGAGACAATGACAATAAACAATCAAAAGTCTACATTTATTGGCTTTTGGTCCAAATTGATTGAGTACAAAGTATCATGTAAAGTGATATGTTGCTCTGCTATTATCATGAGGAGTTGAGAAATTGTTTTTAGATTTCTTTCCCTGATATGGGGATTTACAGAAATTTCTGCAGCTATTGTAAGTTTTATCTCTTTGCATTGAAAAAAAATTAAATATATAATAAAAAAAAGTTTCATTGAGATGAATTGTTGGTGATTGGATGGATGTCAGCCTGATTGGGTGGCTTTACTTGTAGAGGAAAATTAGACCTGTTTAAAATGATTTAAGACTTACAAGACATTAATTCAGCGAATTTAAGACTTTTTAAGGCCTAAAATTTAGTTTTTGAAATTTAAGACATTTTAAGATGTTTAAGACCCTGCGGGAACCCTGTCATTATAAAGTAAAAAAGTCCAGAGCTTATCATTGTTATTGACATACATGTTATCGGGATTCGATATAATAACGTTTATCGGCCCAGCCCTATTGTCAACTCATGTCAAAATCCTCTTAAATGTTCACTTGAAACATAATCCACTGTGTTTAAGTAAACAGTTGAGAAAAGAAGAGATTTGTGCATCATTATATTGGGTCCAGTAAAAATGTTGTTATTATTATCATCAAACTGTTTGGCTGGGCTGAGACCATACCAGAACAAAAAGTAATTCAATATCAATGATTTTAATTGTATTGTAAGAGGTAAGAGACATTGCAGTATTTTGACAAACCTGGAATGATGTCTCAAATTTAACTCGCTCAATATTATCTTCTAGTTTAATGAACTGTCTTATAAAATCAATATCATGTTTGCAAATCACAGAAAAATGGCAGTGTTGATTGTGTTATATTACTATATACTCATTCTAAATGTAATCTAAAGGGCTTCATGACACAGAGATTGTTTCTATTCTATCAATATCCAGCTTTATTTGTTTTTTCAAAAGTGAGGGAAATATTTGACAATGTCAGCTTGTAGTCAATAAATATCCCACATCCCTATGTAGAAACGGATCCCACTTCAAAGTTAGAGATCTAATCACCTGCAGAATAGGACAGATGTTGTTTGAGTTGGACTTCATCTACTTTCCAGCTCAAATAAAGTAAAACTGTGGCACATTATGGTTTGGTTCGTTTCCTCCATAGTTTTAGCATGTTGTTCACTCACCTCTAGACTCTGTAGGAAGCAGCAGTGGTGTGGGATGTTGAAGATGTGTCACCAGTGGATGTTTCAGAGACCTTCTGTCCTGCACACATGGTCTTTAGTGTCTGAAAGACTGCTAGAGGCGCAACGTTCATCTTCAGGAGGTCCACTATGATTCTGTAGTAGAGCAAGACAGTGTTTTAAAATCATGAGACACATAAAACGAGTCCTTATGGTGATTTTTTTTTTTTTAAATATGAAATCTGCAACATGTATGGGTTAAGAGAAGGGCTACACGATATTGAAAAAATCTGACATTGTGATAATATATTGCAGAAAAATAAAATGTGATATACTGTATGTATAAATTTTCACCAAATGATTAAATAATACTATTTGGAAAAAATTTATAGTCACATTTTATTTAAAAGTTCAATTCTTGCTATTAGCAAAACATTAAATATGAATAAAGATAAATATTTACTTCAATAAACTCCCAATTTTCTGCTTATTAATAGATATCAAGGTGTTTTAGGTATTGGGTTAGGGATGTTGAAAAAGATCATGCAGAAAATGTAGTTTATAAGTACTAATATCTCAATAGCCAGTATCTCAGAAACATACATACTAATAAGCAACTAGTTAATAATGAGAATTGGTTCCCTAAAGTGTTATCAAATGTATTCATTTTGATTGATTGGGATAATTCTGCAGGGGAGTGAGTCATGACATGTAATGAACTACAAGCACTGATTAATGCAATAAAGAAAAGATGAATGTAAAATAAGCAGTGCATGTTTATGGTTTTGTATATTTCAATGTATAAAATACACTGCAAAGTCAACTCAATATTGCATATCTATGCGATGTGACTATTGTGGATGCACATATTGCAATATTGATGCTGAATCAATATGTTGTGCATCCCTAGTTAAGAGACAATATTGTTCAATAAATACATTACATACTAGTTTGTTTTTTTAAAGCCTATTCTGCCCACCAAACTGCATTCTGCATCTGATAGAAAATACAGTGAAAACTTATTATTATAATTTCAAATAACTGTTAAAGTTGAATTTTCAACATCATTACTCCAGTCTGCAGTGTCACACGATTCCTTCAGAAATCATAATAATATAATGATTTGCTGCTCATGAAAAAATATATATTATTAACAGTGTTCATAATATATTAACATTCATTTTTTCTTCGGCTTAGTCCCTTTATTCATCAGGAGTCGCCAAAGTGGAATGAACCGTCAACTTATCCAGCATATGTTTTAGACAGCAGATGCCCTTCCAGCTGCAACCCAGTACTGGGAAACATCCATACACACTCATCCACCTCACAATACACTACGGCGAAATTAATTTGGTTCAATTCAATTATAGTCTTTGGAGTGTGTGGAAAGTGGGGCACAGAAACATTTTGCTGTGTCGCCCTTATCCAAAAGTATCACTTAAAATTTATCACTGTATTTTTTAAATTAAGAATAATTGTACTTCTCAAAATCTGAACAAGTTATTAGTTTTACTGTTTTTGTTTTATCAGTTGAAAATACAAGACTTTGACTTATCTAAATCTTTATGAATTTTAGAAGTACAGAATCAGCATGTTGACTTATCTATTTTTTTCTTCTTTTTTCTATTTTAAAAAATATATACTTATTAACTGTTTTTTGTCCTGTCTCTGTTATCCTGTTGCACTGTAGAAGCTCTGTCACGAAAACAAATTCCTCGTATGTGTGAACATACCTGGCAATAAAGCTCTTTCTGATTCTGATTCTGATGTGTTACACTGAATGACTGAATATCATTTCATTCATATTATGCAATTTAATTTTAGAAAGGTTACATTATACTAAAAAGTCCACAAAAGCTGAAATGTAGTTGACCCTTATGTATAATTAAGTATACCTTTTTGTTCTTTATGTAGAAATTTCTTCAGTTTTACATTATGTACATTTTCAGTGACTCACTTGAAAACCTCTTGATCAATGACCACCCCAGCAGCCTGTGTGAGCTCGAAAAGCTCAGTCTCCTCGGCGTTTAAACACCTTTTTCTTCTTGATGCTGTATTCTGCACATTCCCGCTGACGGTCACGCTCAGAGAGGGAGAGTCCGGGGCGGAGGGCATCGCGGCGGGCTGAGCTGACTGGGACATACGCCTCACCTCAAACACTGACAACAAACAATTGAGGTAAAGTTGGATTAATATTCGCACATTCGTTCATTTTTACGGTTTCTACATTGTTTACCACGCTACTTGAATAATCGGTCTGGAATTGTACTTAACTTATGACTTCAAAACAACATTAGCGTTATTTAACTGACTAAGTGTGAACAATGTAGCCTACTGTGATAGTCATTGGCTAATAATATGATTTCCCTAGTAGAATCTGTAAATAATATTTTTTTTTCTGAAATTATATTAAATTAAGGAGAAGTCCGAATGTGTGAATATAAAGCCAAACACATGAGAGAGCAATAACAAAACTAACGTGCATTTATCTGACACCTTGCAATGCTGCTGGTTCCACAAATGAAACCATTTTTCTTTTCGGGAAATGTCTCTGCTGAAATGTAACGTTATTCAAAGCCAATAGTGTTAGGCTGGATGTCCTGTTACTGAGTAACAATAACGTATATTATTAGAAACGCTGAGCAATAACAACCAAGGTAATGTTGATAACGTTACACATACATGTGACTGTGCTATTAATATTGTACAATAAATTTCACAATCACATTTCCCTGCTCTTTTCCCTATACGTTGGAATTTAAAACAGAAGTGTTAATTAAGCTTTAAACGAAAGGCTTAACGTTATGTTTAATAAAATACTCACAACAGTGCACTGGCGAATTCCCCGCTTCCTTCCTCTAGGTTTGTTGTCTCGGTAGAGAGATACAACCAGAGCATTTCATGTGCTGCCACCATGCGGTCTGGAGAAAATATAAGCTGTTGTCTTCTTGGTGGCACAGAAAATAGAGCACATCAGTCAGTTCCAGAACACTTTTATACATACTTAATATATATTTTATATAAAATTAAAATAATAAATATATATGTAGTGGTTTTAAACAAAAAGTTATAGCGATATAAGTTATAGACCATTTGAGGGGTGTAAACAACAACAATGGTCCTAACGTATTTCTTGTTTTATATTTTTAAATTCCATAGCTTCCAAGAATCCTAAAAAGTCCAAATATTGATAAATAACATTTTGACAACTGTTTTAACGTTGAGATATGATTGAATTGCTGCTTGGTTATTAAAACAATTTGACCACAAGCAGAAATGTCCATGGGCCAATGGCATCACCACATTGACATATTGATTCTATATTGATTCTACTCAAATAGACATATTATGTATGAGTATATGAGTAGTACTCTTATACATGTGTATATAAACAATATATATATTTAAATACTGAATATATAAAGAGTTATCTGAATTGATCTGAGTTTATCAGTTTTTTTCCTAAAATTAGCTTTTTTTTTCCACCGTAGACCCCTGTGTGTAGGTTTAGTAATTTCACTTTTACTGTAATGAATTTGTTTGTTTGTTTTCATTGCATTTAAGTGAAATTGCTCATTATTGAAGTAAAATTAAGATTGCACTTAGAAAAGCAAACATATATCAGTTGTAAGAATAAACCAGCTGGACAAAATTGAACAAAGTCAATAATTATTCTGGCATTTAATTAAAAAATAAATAAACACTGGTTATTTATAAATATCACTATGTCTGTAGAACTTCAAGATTTGGCATCCTTACATAAAGTGTTTCCACAGCTCATAACTGTTCCCCGCACAATGTTTCATTTATGAAAACATGATCAGTAGCAAGTCTGTTTACGCTCAATGATAAATGAAACCCAATGCAGTCATTAAAAGCACAAGTACATTGCATTAGATAGCATTGACAAACATAAATAAAAATGTAAAAAAGCTTTATGGTCAAAAAATAATGTATAATGGAATCATGTATATCTATATTTTGCCAAATGACAGAATACAGACAGATTATTGATCTGGAAATGTATGGCATACCTAACAGCAATTTTTAAAAGCTTTAAAAAAGGAATGAAGATGAGTGTGATTCTCAGCTTATTTTTTGTACTTTGTTTTCAACTATCTCCTCTAAGTCGTCAGTTGAATTGCGCTTCTTTGGAGCCTCGATGAACAAAGAAACTTCCGGTTTATCCTCTAAAATCTTCGATGTAGTTAAGCCAGTGTTTGTCAATTCTAACTCCAGGCTGTGGCTCTCCAAACAGGCCACTGTATCGGATGACACTAGCTCCAGCTCTGTGGATTTTAGTTTCTCATGCTGCTCAGTGTGTAGCTGTACATCCATGTTCTCCAATCCTGTTAAAGGTCCACTGATGGCTGTGGTTTGTGTCTCTTCTGAATCCTCATTGAGCTCCAGTGCCTCCTTGTGGCCATTGATTGCCATGACGTGACCAGTCCCGCACAGGATCTCCCTTCTGAGCGAAGCCAACTGAGCCTGCAGGAGCTCCTTGTGCTGAGCTTCAAGGCTTTCCATCTAACAGTAGCAAAGACAGAACAAGGTATGCAAGTTTTAACAAAACTTTAAAGGGGACCCATTTACAAGATGTAAAACAAGTCAGTGAGTGTGTATATGAAGCTCAAAATACCCCACAAATAATGTTTTTATAACTCTTTAAAACTGCCCCTTTTAGGCTTTGACCCTAATTGTGCCATTTTGGTGACTGTCACTTTAAATTCAAATCAGATTGTGCTCTTTTCAAAGAGGGCGGAGCTACAAATGCATATGTGTCAGCATAGTGGCAGATTCGAAAACAAGACTAATGTCCTATAATAATGAGGAAGAGATCGTCACCAGTAGGTGTGACATGTAGAAAGGGAGCATGTCAATCAAAGTGTTTCTGTAGACTGTTTTTATGAAGTATGATTATAAATAGTTTAATTAATACATTTTTACCTTTAGATGCTGGTTATATTCGCAGACAGTTGCCATGCAAATGTGTTTAAAACCACTTAAACTCCATATTTTTGCTCAATAGGTCCCCTTTAATACACATTTTAAAAAACGCCATGCATGTACAGCTCCTACCCATTTGAATGGGGAAACATCCAATTCTTTAAGCTTACAAAATAACTAAAACAGTATCAAAAACATATTTGACATGCTAGATCTGCCAATGTAGCTCTAGGCAAGCTTTTAACGACAGCACCAATGACATGATGATTTTATCAAATAGCGATTGGCTGTTTTATTTGGAAGACGTGACTATTCAGTCACAGAGCGTGTTGCCCTTTCTGTCTTTGTGAATACTTGGCACGATACTGTGAAAATATGAAATGTGTGATGTTGAGTTTTACGCAAACTATTTTTCTTCTTATTATTATCGTCATCTATTTTTTTTAAAAATTTTATACAATGATCATACTAATATAAACAGGCAAAGTAGATATTTTTCTGATATTTTAAATCAATTAAATTAATTGAATTAAATTGTAATTAATTAAATTCATTTCTGGCAAAAAAAAGGTCATTGTGCAAACATTTACATTTACTTTCATTTAGATGAAGCACTATGAATGACTGAAAGCCTCGGCAGATAATCTGATTCTTATTTGTTGTTGTCATTTTCCTCTTGTCTCTACTGTTTGTTCGTTTATTTATGTATTGTCACGTCATCAACTTATGGCTATTTCTCATCTCAAAATCTGCCATTATTATTTATTTTTAGCTCTTTGCTATGAGGCACTTTAGATTCACCTTTTGGAAAGTTTATCCATTAGCATAACAGTACCTACTGAGACATCTGATCACATCACACATATGTTTGGCACCTAAAATATAATTTATCCTACTTCTTTCTGCGATATGGATATTGCATTTACTTTCATTCATTTATTCATTTTCTTTCAGCTTTTTCCCTTTATTCATCAGGGGTCACCACAGCGGAATGAACCGCCAACTTAACCAGCATATGTTTTACACAACGGATGCCCTTCCAGCTGCAACCCAGTACTGGGAAACATCCATACACACTCATTCAAAACACATACACTACAGCCAATTAAGGTGTGTCAATTCACTTATTGCGCATGTCTTTGGACTGTAGGGAAAAGCATAGAGCACTTAAGTGTAGGGAGCACTGAACACGAACAGGGGGAGAACATGCAAACTCCACACAGAAATGCCAACTGGCTCAGCCAGGGCTCAAACCAGCGACCTTCTTGCTGTGAGGCGACAGTGCTAACCACAGAGCTACCGTGTCACCAATTTACTATCATCTCGATGTATAATTATAATCATTTACCAATACAGTCTGCTTTTCATTTAGAGCACTTACAAGTTTGGCCACCTTTTGTTGGCTGTGATCAGGACATTGATAGGCTTGCAGTTCCTCAAACATCCTCACATTAGATTGCACTAGGCTTGCGACCTAACAATGAAATGAAATGGATAAAAAGAATTATTTAAATACAAGTATAGAAGAGAAATTGTGTAACTGATACTCTTTTTAATTAAATAAATAAATACAATAAGGCTACATGTAAACCAGCCAAGTATACCTGTTCTTTGAGCTGTTTAATCTCAGCTCGTAGTGTCTTCTCCATGCTCTCCTTCTCCTGATGAAGTGTGTCGATCTGCTGGTGAAGCTCCAGGAGACGTTTCTGCAGCAGTGTCTGCTCCAAACTTTCTGCTTCCTAAAATTACAGAAACAATATGTTTAGATTAAGTTAAGACTGCCACTACGTATATTTCATATTTTAGTGTATTTTAGATTATTTTGGGGATGCAAAGGTTAATTTTCACTTTTCAGCATTATTACTCCAGCCTTCACCATCACATGATCCTTCAGAAATCACTTTAACAAGCGGATTTGGTGCTGAAGAAAACATTTATTATTTTTTTGTTGATGTTATTAATGCTCAAAGCAGTGGTGTCTGGCTTGATAATGGACTATAATAACTTTACTTGAATTAGCTGCTGAAGAAAATTACACTAAATATAATCTTTTTCTTGGCTGGACAAAGATGATTAATCACATCCAAAATAAAAGTTTGTTTTGACATAATATATGTGTGTGTGTTGTTTACATTTAATATGTATAGATAAATACACATATACATGCATATGTTTGAGCAAATGTTTATATATTTTATATCTAAATATAAATATGTATATGATGCAAATTGTTTATACATTTAAATATTTATGCAAAAAAAAGGTTTGTGTAGTTTTGTTTTTATGCATGTATGTATGTGTGCTATCTTTATATAATAATTATATATAACACACACACACACACACACACACACACATATATCTTATGTCAAAATAAACTTTAATTTGGATGCGAATAATCTTTTTCATTTTTTATTCAATGAAGGTGCAGTATGTAAGTTTGACACCCAGTAGTTGTACTAGGTATTGTATTCCTGGATCAAAACAAACACAGGAGCAGGTTGCCAGATTGAGGTCCAAAAGTAGGGAGTCTGACGATAAACCGTGTTCTAAATAAAAGAAATGGCATGCAATAGAAGGAATATTTTTCATACTAAAAGGAGTTTTTGTTCTAACCAACACATGAAATTTATATTTCAAATACGGCTTCTAATTCTGGCAGCTGACAATGATCACCTCAGGTACACCTCAATGTGCTTTATTTAGTGTAAATGCTAACAATGTGAGTTTGAATGCCATTTTACATGGCATTTATTGCCATACTACTGAAAGCAGCAGCAGCAGATAGTTCACCTCAAATCTTGAAAATAAAATAAACCGTTTGAAATTGAAATTGTTAAAATTGTTAAAGAGGTTTAATATGTACTAATTAGATTATAAACCTTACCATTTCATGAGTGAGTGTATATTCTGTGCTTCTGAATGGCTGTATTTAAACTTCTGTTGTTTCATCTGGTGCAAAAAGCCAAATTGCTTATCACTGAAAATCTTGTCACGTAGCATGTTGTTAGGACACAGGGTTACAATGTAACCTGCTCACCTAATGTTTATGCTCGTAATATTTATATTATTTGCTAATTAATAACCTCATGTGGAACGCTGAATCTGCGTCTCATTTCGGAGTCTGCTACTGTCCACCAGAGGTCTCATTTCAGTCACGGGAGCATGCTTTGAGAGCCTTTCAGAATGAAATACGCGGTTCTCCAACAAGGCAAACCGGAGTGCTGAAATATAATTGGCTAAACTGGCATTGGGGTGGGTTAAAAGAACCAAAACAAAGACAGCATCCCGGCACGTAACAGACATTTTTAAAGCAGAATAACTGACTTTAGCATAGTTTTTCAGATAAACAAAAATGTTCACTTGGCATGTTTCTTAAACATCTTCAAACATATTATAGTATTTTTATGCTTTAGAAGAGTCAAAAACGTACATACAGCACCTCCAATCTTGTAATTAATATTAATAGAAGAATTGCATTCTTAATTTTATTAATTTTTATTGTTAATTTTTTCTGTAATTTAATTCTGAAATACTATTAATAAAAGCATATTGAACAGTGATTAATAATAACCTGTTCAGTAAGGATACCAGTAGTTGTATCATAGATCACACTGCTTCCTTGTCCATCAGGATCCATAAGAACAAGAGTCTGTGTCCCATCAGATGAACTTTGGGAAGACTGCACCTCCTCCTCAGCACCCAATGGGATGCCATTTCTCTCAACGTCTTCCTAAAAGGCAAATGAGGCTTATGGATCATCACTAGTAAATAATATGACCTAAAGCTATGATATTCCAGTGTGAGTTTGTCTACCTTTGGCTCCACAGTCAGCAGTGTTTCAGTGCCAGTGGTCAGAATGGGCTGTGTTAAGATGGACCCAATGCTTGTGCCATCTTCACCTGGTCCAAGACCCACTGCAAGGCCTTCATATGCTTTCACGTGAGCTTCTGAGCTTTCACCGTAATACTGTCGGCAGTTTACATTCTGAGGAAATATATGAACATTATTCCAACTAAAAATCATATTCAGAGCAGATAAACAGAACACAGCTACATCTATAATCATAGAAAATTTGTAATCATAATGTTTTAAAAGATGTGTACTGTCAGCCATTTAGAATCAGCCACATGCTAAAGTCAGTTCGACTTCATTTACAGCATATAGTGCTCTATGTCAAACAGAATATTTTATAAGCAGCTTCATGTTTTATTTAAATTGCAAATATATAATATTAATGGGTGACACGGTGACTCAGTGGTGGCCTCACAGCAAGAACGTCACTGGTTCAAGTCCCGGCTGTGTCAGTTGGAATTTCTGTGGAGTTTACATGTTTTCCCCGTGTTCATGTGGGTTTTCTCTGGGTTCAGTCCAAACACATGCACTATAGGTAAATTAGATAAATGAAATTGGTCATAGTGTATTTGTGTGAATGAATGTGTATGGATTTTTCCCAGTATTGGCTTGAAGCTAGAAGGGCATCCGCTGTGTAAAACATGTGTTGGATAATTTGGCGGTTCGTTCCACTGTGGCAACCCCTGATGAATAAAGGGACTAAGCCGAAGGAAAATGAACAAATGAATGAATATATAATATTAGTGCTAACAAATTAACAGATTAATCGCATCCAAAAGAAAAGTTCATATTAACAAAATGTATTTTATTTGTGCATACTGTGCATTAATTTATTGTATAGCATATTTATATATTTATATATTTATATATATATATACACACATGTGAATATATTTCTTTCATCAATTATACTCATGTATATATTATGTAAATACAAACTTACAAATACTACAACTTTCAAAAGTTGATTTTATTTGCTATTGTAAACATCAATGTTTTTTATTCAAAATATAAAGTCGTTATGCCGTTACTTCTGTGACCATTTGAATATTTGTAATAAAGTCTAAAAGTCCCTTTAAGGCAAGTCATTCCACTCTGCGTTCATCTTTGAAACACCTCTCGGCAAGTATGCTCAGGCATTCTGTTTGAATAGGGAAACATCAAATTCTCCAAAAACTGCTTGCCAAGCTTACGATTAAATTTCACATTAGGAATCAACAATAAAATTAAACAACAACTGTTCCTTTAGTTTCATTTCTAAACGTCCAAATCACACAAAATCTGCAGAAACTCAAGTCTGCTCCTCCCCCTCCCCTAGAGGATGGTCAGTCTATAGCAATCACTGATTGGCTCCTGTACAAAAAGGCGGGGCTTCATTCACCATATTGACCATTGCTCTTTTCCTATTCAAAACTATACGAGTAACACGTCTTGTGTATTCTATAGTCTTTGGTCTAAAGTGATTTTAATCCATACATAACGACTGCTCTTTTTGGGTCAAAAAATACAGATCCTTTAAAAAAATAATTGAGCATATGCAAATTGTGGTCATTAAGAAGATGGGATTATTTGAATTGATATCAAAACCTTTTTAACAATCATGTAAATCTTTTTTTGGTAATGGTACTGACTATACAAATTTCATGAAATATGAAACAAAGTTGGGGGATCACGGGGGCGCAAGAAGGTTGCTGGCTCGAGCCTCGGCTGGGTCAGTTGGCATTTCTGTGTGGAGTTCGCATGTTCTCCCCGAGATCGCGTGGGTCTTCTGCGGGTGCTCCGGTTTCCCCCACAGTCCAAAGACATGTAGTACAGGTGAACTGGGTAAGCTAAATTGTCTGTAGTGTATGTGTGTGAATGAGTGTTTCCCATGTGATGGGTTGCAGCTGGAAGGGCATCCGCTGCATAAAACATATGCTGGATAAGTTGGCGGTTCGTTCTGCTGTGGCGACCCCAGATTAATAAAGGGACCAAGTCGAAAAGAAAATGGATGAATGAATGAAACAAAGTCGATTCTATTATAAATTGAAGTCAATAAAATAATTTAAAGTAGCATATGACATAATATAGCACTTGCTTTTAAAAATACATTTCATTCTTGATGTGAACGGGCCTTTAACCCTGTGTTATGCAGCAATTACCTGCGTGACTTGGATCTGGAATGTGGTGTGAGGATTTCGGAAGTGTGTTTTATAGTGTTTGATGGCCTCGTCCCTCCTGTTGAAACCATTTCTGCAACGGTAACAGTGCCAATGCGCACCTTTAAACCTCTTTTCTCCTTTTATAGTGCCCACAATTTCACAATGGATACAGCAGCGCAGCACTTTCAAGCCTGTCCACAAAAAGAGAAGTGTATGAGAGAAACTGCATAAATCATCATACATGCTAAATTCTGTAGCAACACTGTGCCTTACCAGCAAACTCAATGCCTTTGTCCACGTGTTTGATGCGGAAGTGAGCTCGCAGGATGACCGGGTCTTGATAAGCCTCGGTCACAGCACACAGCGGACAGTGCATGTGCACACCTTTTTCCTGCCCCAAACACTTTTCATCCTGGCACAGCACAGGAGTGTATGTGTGTTCAGTTCCTCTGACACGAACAGACGGATGGGCCTAGAAAGACAAATTTATAAATGATAGTTTATAAATGATGAGTCACGCTTTAGTTTGGGGATCATAATGACCATATTTCAAATTAGAGCTGCACAATATATATCGTTTCAGCATCGATATTGCAATGCACAATTAGATAGTTGATCACACACACAATTCAGAATACATGAGGTTTGTGAAGTCACTGCAGAGTTTAACCATCACAGAGCAAAAGTTTTTCATCTGTATTTTTTCACAATTTCAATTTCAGTAGTTATAAGCATTTCGACACAAAACAACAGTGCTGTTTGTAACATTAATGTAATTTTCTGAATGATTTATACAATGAAGACCATGTTATTTTACATTAGATTTTTTAATTTCTCTACCTCAACACTGTTCTCAATCAATACATTCTCAATCAATCTAAATTAATGAATTCTTTCCAACAGATTTATTCAAGTCATCTGGTGAAATTGAATTCATATCGCAATATACAGATGAAGTCAGAATTATTCGCCCCCCTGTTTATTTTTTCCCCAATTTCTGTTTAATGGAGAGATTTTTTTTCAACACATTTCTAAACATAATAGTTTTAATAACTCATTTCTAATAACTTATTTATTTTATCTTTGCCATGATGACAGTAAATAATATTTTACTAGATATTTTTTCAAGACACTTCCATACAGCTTAGTGACATTTAAAGGCTTAACTAGGTTAATTAGGTTAACTAGGCAGGATAGGGTAATTAGGCAAGTTATTGTATAACAATGGTTTGTTCTGTAGACTATCGGAAAAAAAATTGCTTAAAGGGGCTAATACTTTTGACCTTAAAAAGGTTTTTAAAAAATTAAAAACTGCATTTATTCCAGCCAAAATAAAACAAATAAGACTTTCTCCAGAGGAAAAAAAATATTAGACATACTGTGAAAATTTCCTTGCTCTGTTAACATCAATTGGGAATTTTTTAAAAATAGAAAAAGAAAATTAAAAGGGGGCTAATAATTCTGACTTCAACTGTTTATTGCAGACGGTGCAGCCTTATTTCAAATCCTTTAATCCTACCCCTTTCCTATTAATAAACAGCAAATTTAGATGTTTATTAGTAAATAGTTATTAGTTAATAGTTAGTCAATAGTGTGAGTTGGTCCCCACATAAAAAAGTGACCTAAATAAGTAGCCAATTTTTACCATGAATCACTTTCTGACAGATGCTCTTGGCTGGGATATTTAAAAAAACAAAAAGTTGAAGACATACAGATGGGATTAAAATTTTTTCTCTAAGTGGGAAAAATCTGTAACTAGAAGTTGCTGGTCATTAAATGTTCACGCAAGAACACATCTGTTGAAGTCCTGTGGAAAAACAGCTGTGTATAGTGACTGGTCCGTTTGTTTACCTCTCATTATTTATTCAATATCTGAATACTATTTTTGCATTCAGGGTCTATTTGAGCTTTTTTTAAATATGTATTTTTTAGCTAAAACCATATGGTATCTTATTAGGAACTTCTCACTAATTAGTGAATCATTTCAGTTTTGAAAGTTATCACGTTTTTACCATACTATTACCACTGTATTATTAATTTGTTAATAACCAAAAATGTCAATTTGTTTAAAATCTCAACATTGTACGAACCACACATAGACTTTTTTTTTCGATTTTTGAAATATATAATTGAATGACATTTTTAAGAACATATAAGCTGAAAATTACCAGAATTTTTATCAGTCTATTTCACAAATAATTGTTTTAATGTTAGTTAGGCCTGTTAATATAAACATTATTTTATACCCTGCAAAGCAGTTGGGTCTGATGTGAACAGCTGCACATAAACACCAATCCTGACCACACTGTATTATAAGCTATTTTTACAAGGTAGAGTTAAAGCTGCTCTATGCCTGCTCATAAAGCTCATAATAGCCAGACTAAATTATGCTGACTCTAAATGACTCCATCCTCTTGTATCAAAGCATACAGTGGTAATTTAAGTGAAAATACATTTATGTAATTTCCGGAATTGAGGTAAAGTTGGTCTTATATTCGCACATTCATTTAATGACAACTTGTGACACGCTCCCTATATTGTTTGCCATGGTACTTTTGAATATACAGTCTGAAATCACATGCAAGTATGATTTGAAAACATCAGCAGCACTAATTTAATTAACTGTGAACAATGTTGTACTGTGATAGTCACTGGCTGCTAATATGATTTTACTATTTAGAATATGCAAAGAATACTTCTCTGAAATTATATTATTAGGTGAATATCTGAATTTGTGAATATAAAAACTACTTTACCTCAATATTTTGCAGGCAGCTGTCTAGAAACTTTCATGCTACTTTAGAAGTTCTTCTCTGACACCTTTCCATTTATTTCAGACACAAAATACCTTCATAAACAGCATGGATGATTTACTTTAAATCAACTTACATGATGTTACTTCAACTGGAGTAGCAGCTGTTTAACTTTTCATATAGCCTTGAAACCGCTTGAAACGTTGTTATAGTATTAATTCTTTAAAAGCCCCTTGTGGAAAACATAAGAACTGCTAAATAACAACCAATGAAACTTGGCCCTGACAATATATGCAAAATAATTACCACCTTTATCTCAAGCAGTCTAAAAGAACTCTTGTTTGCAAAATGACAATATACATGTAGGTGTTGTAGATTAATTTCATGTACTTAAATGGGCCCAATGCATGTCTAACAATGGAAACGTTACATATATTGTACAAGGCCTGCAAATAGTTCAGTTAAAAGTCTTTATAAAATGACGTAACATTATAATGAAAATCTTGACCACTGCACTAAATTTCTTTGGTCCAGAAAGTTAAAATCTGCACGCTGCGTTTGAACAGTTTAGCTAACAACTTTAGCAGGCTAACAAAAAACTCGTAACATTTCACGCCTAAACTTCCACTCACCACAAAAGCGGACATGCTGTTGATATTACACAGAAATCCGCTTCAAAATCCGCCGGTTGTTGTAGTCTTCAGCCTATGAAACATACCATTTCAGAGCGCTTGTGTGTGGTTCGTCATCTTTGTGTACACACATTCACCTGCGGGTTTCGTCCAGATATCACCGATGAATGCGGTGACGAAATGTCATTATCAGAGTTCACCGTAAATGAATTTCATTGGCCACCATCATATTTTGTGTAATTTTAAACCAATCAGGACCCGATTCGATGAGTAAGGGGGTGTCGACGCTGTCACGATGAATGCTGCGCGTACACAGAGAAAAGATTTTAAAATCCTTGATATTCGGGATCCTTAAATATCTAAGGATACATTTTTAGTATTTTGTCACGAGAATTTTTGCTAATAAGTCAGTATATTGATGTCATACATGTGGTATTTAAAGTTTTGATGGCCATAAGTACATAAATTTTCTACAGGGGGATGTAGCTCAGTGGTAGAGCGCATGCTTTGCATGTATGAGGCCCCGGGTTCAATCCCCGGCATCTCCACTTTTCGAAAATCTGTTGATTTCGGTAGCTCTACAACACGACATTGAAATAAAAAGGAAACAATGAATAATGAACATCATATATGTGATCATAAGGTAAACAGATTCCTTGTAGACTCAACAATTTATTAAGGTACATTTTCTTGCAATTTTCTGGCTAACCACAAGAGGTCTGTCTCTAACTGACAAGGTACAAGTCTGTCACTCAGGTGGGTTGGTGTAAAAGGTCTAAACATAAAACCAGTGAGCTGAATTCCGATGCACAGTATCTTCTTGATCTCTTCATCTGGCATCTGGCAGCAAAGGCTACAAATAAAACAAAAACAAAACAAGAAATGTAGCCACTGTCTGCACGTTACAGATTCCAAACATTTAAAAATAAAAGATACAAAATGTAGACAACATAGAGTGCACAGCATATATAAGTACACCCCTCACAAATCTATCTTTTAAATTTATATTTGTAACATGAAGCTATACAATATTATATATGTGCATATACAAACTAGTACACCCAAAATTATTTGTTATAGAAAAATATTAAATATAAATTTAAAAAGAGAAAAATCAAGAGAAGCAAAATAAATAAATAAATATATAAAAATAATTAGTTAAAATTTTGTAGTTTGAATTTAATTGTATTATCTTTTAAATCTATTATCTTTGTAATATCACTGTTTATACTGTACACTATGACCTCAAGTGGTTCCATACCTTTATGTTGAAAACAAAAAAGAAGATGATTTAAAGAAAGATGAAAACCTTTAGCAATTGATTTTAAGACTAGGGAAAACTACATAAGTCAATAGTTACAGGTTTCCTGCATTTTCAAAAAACCTATTTTGTGTTCAACAGCGAAAAAAAGACACTTAAACAGTTTTGATACAACTGAATGTTGAATAAATGATTAAATTTTATTATAAAAAACACAATACTGGCATTCATCTCGAAACAAAACAATGGTAGTGACACATTTTAAGATGTCTCACTGCAGGTTATTTCAGTTAGGACAGCTCAAACATGAAATTAAATCTAGGACTAGCCTTAAACCTCATTTGAGAAACTGCAGGGTTATGTTTCCCAGAATTTAAAATGTTTTTGAAAAGTGTGATATTGATTTCTGAACTAATTCTAAAACTCTTGTGTACTGTAAAAATGAATATAAACATTTGAGAATATCTTTCCCCAAAAACATTCTCTCTCTATTAAATTTAATCAGCAGTTTATAGAATAAAATAAAAAATTATATTCATAAATCCAGATAAACTGAGCATTTTTAAGTGGTCTCTTAATTATTATTATTTTATTGTTATTTTTTGTATATTATTATTATTATTATTATTATTATTATTATTATTATTATTATTATTATTATTATTATTATTATTATTATTATTATTATTATTATGACAAGGATATATAAATGACTGAAAATATATGCTCACCAGTCACTTTATTAGGTAAACCTGTCCAACTGGTTTTTAATGCAAATTTCGTATCTATCGGCCTATCACATGGCAGCAAATGTACAGTTCAAACCGAGCATCAGAATGGGGGGAAAGGTGATTTAAGTGACTTTGAACATGGCATGGTTGTTGGTGCCAGACAGGCTGGTCTGAGTATTTCAGAACTGCTGATCTATTTGGTGTTCATGCACAACCATCTCTAGGGTTTACAGAGAATGGTCAGAAAAAGAGAAAATATCCAGTGAGTGGCAGTTCTGTGGGCACAAATGCGTTGTTGTCATTACCATCGAGGTATGCAGAGGAGCATTTCTAAACGCTCAACACATCCAACCTTGAGGCGGATGGGCTATACAGCAGCAGAAGACCACACCAGTGCCACTCTTGTCAGCTGAGAACAGGAAACTGAGGCTAGAGTTTGCACATGCTCACCAAAATTGGACAATAGAAGATTGGAAAAACACTGCCTGCTCTGATGAGTCTCGATTTCTGCTGCGACATTCGAATGGTCAGAATTTGGCATTAACAACATGAAAGCATGCATCTATCCTGCCTTGTATGAATGGTTCAGGCTGGTGGTGGTCGTGTAATGGTGTGGGGGATATTTTCTTGGCACACTTTAGGTCTATTAGTAACTGATCATTGTGTAAACCCCACAGCCTATATACACTTCCAGCAGGATAATGTGCCATTTCATAAAGCGCGAATCATCAGTACCTTGCTGAACTTATGCCACGAAGGATTAAGGCAGTTATGAAGGCAAAAGAGGGTCCAACCTAGTACTATTAAGGTGCACCTAATAAAGTGGCCGGTGAGTGTATATTACTAAAGCATTTCTCACGTCATACTCACCCTGTTAGTTTCATTTTCAAACTCTGGGTTCTTCCATTTATGATTGGACAGAATTCTCAGCACAACCAGTCCAAAAATAACAACTAAAATGCCTAATGAGTTTGCAAACAGAGCTTCACCAGGCAGCGCCGTATATGGTTCTGTATAGCTTCCATTTCTCCCATTTCTGCTGAGACACAATTGGACAGAAACAGTGAAACAGATACAAACAACTCAGACATTGTTAAAATAAACAGAAAAATAAACAATTACAGGGTAGTTTCGTCATAGTATGAGCTTCCCACACAGCTAATTCGTTGAGAAAAGCTGTTATTAATCTGAATGAAATAAACTGCAGTGATTTCATGGATGTGATAATTGACCTATCAGTAAGCCCCTTTCCTTAAAAGCAGATAAGCCAATGGCAGTTAAGCATCGGCTGCACAGTGACAAAAACTCAGTAATTAGTATAATATACTAATTAATATAATTCATGTAATAAACAACAGTTATTGCCAGTGTCATACTGATGATTCAGAAAGGTTTAATTATTCAAATAACATATTGCTTCATTTTAAAATATAAGGACATTTTAAAACGAAGGAGTCTTTAAATTAGATTATTTCCATTGAGTCTAGGGACAGAAAGGTGGACATTTCTGTAGAATGACCCATTTGTTTAATGAATGGACCAAACTTTAAGTGATTACTTCATTGATAATCCTCTATGGAGCAGCACAAAAGAATCACTGAGTCAAAATTGACAGCCAAAGCAACAACGATTGGAGGAAATGTCATTACAGTTCAATGTAATTTAACAAGCACAGTTCAGTAATGAACCTCTAGGGAAACACACTCCAGATCTATCCAGTTTGTGAATCATTCTTACTGGTTTCATTAAACAAAAGAAATGATTAATTTAGGATTGACTCAAAAGAATCATCTGTTCACAACAAATTGGATCATGTTACTATTTCTAATGAATAAAGAATTCCAGTTCATCTGTAGGCACACAAAGTCCTTTGACCTTACAAATTTTTATTCTCCTGAATGCAACGTGTAATTCCCTTTTTCAGATTTATTACAACGAAATACAGAGTTATACCCTTGGTAATTCAAAACGCGTTTCGGATGTAACTGTAATTTGATTACCATTACCATTTAAAATGTAATTCTAACAAAAACAGTTACCTAAATATTGTTTTTAAACATGTAATGCCATTACTTTTATTGTTGGATGGTTAGGATTGGACAATAATTGGCTTAGATACAACAATTTGAAAATCTGGAATCCGAGAGTTCAGAAAAATTTAAATATTAAGAAATTGCCTTTAAATTTGTCCAAAATAAGTTCTTAGCAATGTATTTTACTAATCAAAAATTTTGTATATTTACTGTAGTACATTTACAAAACGTCTTCATGGAATATGATCTTTATTTAACATTAACTTTTTTTAGTATAAAATTTGTCATTCTGACTCATACAGTATATTGTTGGCTATTCCAACAATGATACACAACATTTTTTGTCAGAATGTGTCTCACACAGAGAAATTACATGCATTGCTCCGGTGTGATTTCAACAGAGTGTAAAAATCTTGATGGTTCCTTGGATCTCATCTATCAAATCTAATCATTATTTTGTATTTTCAATTGGATTGAAATCAGGTGATTGGTTTGGCCATTCTAAGCTTGATTTTCTTTCTCTAAAAAGCATTTGAGAGTTTCCTTGGTTGTGGTTTAGAACATTGTCTTGCTGAAATGTCCTGGTTTCATCTTCATCTTGATAATGTAGATGTTGGACTGCAGCTGATATTTATTTATAATGAAGAAGGGCAGAGGGTTGCTGAATAACTACTGAGAGATTTCAGCTGCTGTCTAGGTTTTTTATTTTATTTTATTTTATTGCACGACTATGGATTTCTTTGGTTGGTACTAACATTTTCAAGTCAATAACACCTTCAGAAATATTTTTTTCTGAGAAAAATGGTGACGTGTTCAATACTTATTTCCCCCACTGTAACCCTTAATGGCAAATTTAAGTCCCACTTGAATGTTCTTACAAAAAAGATGGCCCTACTGTGTCCAAAATGTTTTAAAAACATATGGGACAAAGTATTGTCCCAGACAGCTGTCATTGAGGACAGTTACCGATTGTTTGTCCGAATTAGTAACTAAGCAGGGCGGGCCTTACCGATAGATAGGTCAATTGGATAATGACTCACAGTGTCAGCAGTAGTTTCTCATTGATCCCGGACAGGCTGGCGATAAGACTCATGATGAAGATGGCAGTTCCTATCCAGGCATGGAGAGGTTTTAGACAGACTCTAAAAGCCAAAGGGCTCCAGGGTAACAAGAAGGCACAAAGACCCCCAAACCACTATTTGGTCAGAGGAGAAAAGCACAGGAGACGATGTCAAGCATCATTCCTTTGAAAACTGTTGGAGTTCCACATACTCACTGAGCTTTGTCAAACATGAAAATAATTTGACATGTCAGTCATGAGGCTAGTGCTATACCTGCAGAGTGAATAAGGCCACTGTGGAGATCCCAATCCAGCTGTGTAGTGAATACAAATGAGGGATGTTGTTGCCGCGGTGAAAATCAAATGCTGCACACACGCCCAGCACAGATAACACCACTGCCACAGACAACAGCCCTGCGTGGGACAACTTACACCTCCATCTGCTCCAGGTTAGAGGAACACGGTACAGGACGATGGCTGAAGATGAAAAACAGACACAGAGAGATGGAGGAAGGCAAATGGAGAAAACTGGTAAAATACACATTTACAGCAAGTGTTTCGGACATGGCATAAATCTGATACTGTGTACTGCAAAACACTTAATAATAACTACACACTATGAATCATTTATTAAGCATTTGCAAATATTTAATTCATTATTTGTTAAACTTTAGAGCTGTAGAGTACATTAATAGATGGTAGTAAGCAGTTTATAAATGCAGCTACAAATGCTGTATTCTTAACTTATAAGCACATTTATAATATTTTAATGATTGCGCTTTCATACTTTATTACTTAATAATTGTTCATAACTAAATTCAGTGTACAAACCATTAGTTGGTGGCTTTAATTATCATTCAGAATGAGTTAGTAAATGATTAATAAACTATTTAAATCAACATCTATATATTTTATTATTCAGGCATATACTGTAGTAATGTTTACTATGGATGGTTATAAATGCTTTATTAACTCAACTTCATGTAGTTTTGTGACCTAATCTAAAGTGAGGACTGCTAATGCTTTATAAATCCCCAATAAATCACAATTAAAGGCTCACTATCAATTAAACAATAAATGTTTGCAATCTTATTTAAAAAAATAAAACTGTAAACTTTAAACAGGAGTGTCAAAATACAATTTAATCAAATTGGATAAAACAACAACAATATATTAATTTAACAATATATTAAGATTTTAAGAAGTAATTTAGCAAAGTTTAAGCTATACAGTAATTTTATATTACACAAGATTGCAAATAATTATTTTTCACTTGATACAGTTTCATTTGTGTGTCTTCAAATGAATTTAGAATATAACTGAGCTATTAATTGTCATTTATAAGGGATTTATAAAGCATGAATAGTCCTCACCTTAGATTAGGTCACAAACTGGATGAAATTGAGTTAATAAAGCATGATAATATACAAATTAACTATTAGTAAATGCCTGATTAATAAGATATATGAATGGTAATTTAAATAGTTTATTAATTATTTACTTATGCATTCTGAATGATCTTAAAATAGTTAACTAGTTTGTAAATAATGCAATACTTAATTTAGAAATGAACAATTATTAAGTAATAAAGTATGAAAACGCAATAATTAAGCACATTATAAATGTGCTTATAAGTCAAGAATCCAGCATTTGTAGCTGCATTTATAAACTGCATTTATAAACTGCTTATTAACATCTTTTAATATAGAGTTAATGCTTAACAAATAATGATTGAACTATTTGCTAATGCTTAATAAATAAGTTATAGTGTGTAGTTATTATAAAGTTACCTAATTAGTACATACATTTACAGGTATACCCAAATAATTAATTCTTTAATTAATACATTCTAAAATATATTAATTTCAACATTGGTTGCAATAATAAATGTTTCTTAAGCACTAAATCAGTACATGGAACATGACATGGGGACTAGAGTAATGTCTTCTGAAACTTTGACATCACAGAAAAAAGAAACATTTTATAACATAATACAATTTAAAATTGTTATACTTAACAACCTTTAATATAAAATCATATTAAACAAACATAACACATTGCTTATGTGACAAACTGTTTCGATTTGCAGATAATCTGTTGACATTTCTTTAAATAATGAGTTCACGTTTTGTAAACGGATGTTCACTGTTTATTTTTAGAATACACACACATATTATATGCCATGGAGGGTTATATCATGTGACCCAGGACCAGAAAAAAGGTCCCAAGTGTATCAATGTTGGAATAGCCAACAATACTATATGAACACATATATTTCCATTATTCTAAAAATGAAGAGTGAACATCGATTTATAAATGAGTTCTCATGAGTTCGAGTTTATGAGTGTGCTCCAAAAACTATGAATGAAATCGTTCCTGAATATGCTTTTCTACCTCATCTCCACATGTATGCCTACTCCACAAATAGCCTTTATGACTCACTACTCTGCAAATTAACTCTTGCATACACAAGGTAAGACTCTCCATTAGAGCACAGCTGTTTGTGTTTAATTAAATCTGTGTTACATCAATCTGAATTTAACCAACAGTTTATATTCAATTTGGTGGAAAATATGCTTGCTGTAGGGCACTTGCTGTTGACAGACGTGCGTGACAGATAATATTTCGTGTTCCACTTGTACATTCGGGTCGTAATTCTATATTTGAAACAACTGCTTCTCTTGTTGTTTGGGTTACAAAAGCTTGAAAACGTCAATGGTTTGGGTTGCAATGGCCCTATAATATCAAACTTATACTGAGACGTCCAATCAAATCAATCAAATCGAAGTACATTTGCAGGATTTTACCTTTAAAGCTTCCATCGCAACACAATTCCATATTAAGGATAAAGCTGTCTCTCTCTCTCTATATATATTCTAAAATAAAAAAAATACAATAAAGAATAATCTTTGACGTATATGGGCAACGCATTAGCACAGTAGGTAGTGCTGTCGCCTCTCAGCAAGAAGGTCGCTCGTTCGAGCCACAGCTGGGTCAGTTGCCGTTATTGTGTGGAGTTTGCATGTTCTCCCTGTGTTCGCTTGGGTTTCCTCTGGGTGCTATGGTTTCCCCCACAGTCCAGAGACATGCGGTACAGGCGAATTGGGGAGGCTAAATTGTCCGTAGAGTATGAGTGTGAATGAGTGTGTATGGATGTTTCCTAGAGATGGGTTGCGGCTGGAAGGGAATCTGCTGCATAAAACATATGCTGGATAAGATGACGGTTCATTCCGCTGTGGTGACCCTGGATTAATAAAGGGACTAAGCCGAAAAGAAAATGAATGAATATACATATATATATATAGCAGGGAAAATTAAGTATTGAACATTTTTCCTGGGAATAATATTTGTAAAGGAGCTGTTGACATGGAATTGAACCAGATTTTGGTAAAAACCCAAACAATACAAACATAAAAACAAACAAACAAGCAAAAAAAAAAAGAAAAAAAAAAAAAAAGAAAAATGTGTTTTGTGTAATAACAATGAAATATAAGGAAAAGTACTGAACTACTGAAATGTATTTAATACTTTATATAAAAGGCCTTTTTTGGTGACGGCAGCTTAAAGACGCCTCTCATATGGAGAATGAAGTCACATGAATTGCTTTTTCCACAGACTTCAACAGAGTGTAAAAGTCTTGGTAATTCTGTGGGCCTCGTCTCGTCCTGTCCATCTTTAATTTTTTTTTATATTGGATTAAAGTCAGGTGATTGGGTGGGCCAGTCTACAGCTTGATTGTCTTTCTCTAAAAGCATTTTAGAGATTTGCTGGCTGTGTTTTGGATCATTGTCTTGCTGAAATGTCCCCTCTGGTTTCATCTTCATCATCTGATAATGTAGATGTTGGACTGAAGCAGTTAATATTCATTTACAATGAAGAAAAGCAATATATATATATTGTTTTGTAATTATTTGTTACCTGTAGGCTACTTCTAATAACAGCACACTATTTATGAAATTAATATTATAGTAATTTTAATTAATATTAATAATTTTGTTTAATAAAGTAGTAATATGGTACAAAACGTGTTATTGCAGTAATGTAATAGTTACAAGTCACTACTGAATTATTCCATTGAATATAAAAAAAGTGTGACAGAAAAGATTAAAGAGAATTATTTCTTTTTACCATTTCCATACAGCACCACGAGACTCGTCACCATCAGTACCGGGTGCCAGTTAAACTGCAGAAAAGAACCGTCCCAAGCAAATCCTCCCCTCCATGTTCCACTCCACAGCCACACAAAAATCACACACAAAAAACCGAGCCACACACTCAGCAAATAGAAGGACACAAGTGAAACCATCTGTGTGTGTAAAGCAGACGACGGTATAAAGTAAAGATTTCAGAACAAACAGAGCATCAGTAGTTTTATGTCTTTTATATTTAGATCATCTTCAATAGCTTTGTCATTTTTCAGTAACCCTGAACACTAAAACAGTTTCATAAGATAAAAGTGCATGCTTTAATTCTTTAATTAAAAAAGATAAACTGTATTATCTTTTAGTCTCATTAAAGTCTTACCTTCCTATTTTCCTGACATTCAGTGGACATATTTTCTCTTCTCTGTTTGTGTCTTTGGCTTTCTTTTATGTGTCCAACCCAAGAGAGATGTTCTGCAAGTCATGGTCATGCTGTTAACTTATTCAATGGCTGTGTAAAAATTAGTGGCGCCTCAGTGGTTGAATAAGAAATGGTATTTGTGTGTTTTGAAGTCTTCTGATTTCTATTAAACCCATAATCATTTGGATTTTTACTAAGGTTAACATACCAGTCATTTTTCCTGTCACTGTAAAAACCAACAGTCAATTTTATCAAATGAAATGAGTGTAGTTAACTCAAAATTAACTGAAAGTAAATTCTACTCATTTAAAAAGAGTTTTGAACTCAGTGTTGAAGGTATGAGTTATTTAAATACCTCATTACCTCAGCTTACATGGAGTAAGTTCACAGTACTTATATTAAATCGTTTTTTAAACTCAAATGGTTTGTAGCAATCGGTTTCCTAAAACAGTTTGAGTTGCCTTAACTTATTGAGTTTTACAGTACTCAGTTGGTTTGAGTTCTCTTCATTTATCAGGTTTTACTGTGCTCAAATAGCTTTATTTACTCAAATGGATTAAGTTCACAGAACTCATTAGGATTAGTTTTCAAACTTGGTTTGTTGCAATCGGTTTCCTCAAATAGTTTGAGTTACCTTAACTTTTTGGGTTTTACAGTGCTCCAAAATTTAATATATACTGTGACCTACACTGTAAAAATGCAGAGTTCCACTTCCTTCAAGTTGTCCCAACACAAATCAACTAATGGTTTGTACTAATTTAAGTTGATTGAGCATAAAACAACTATGTTATCCCAAAATAACTCAAGAATTGTGTTAATTCAGCTTATTATAAATAAGTAGTTTAAACAAGGAGCAAAAATATTTGTGTGTGTGTAGTAACCTAAGCAGCCTACTGGTTTAAGGGCATTTAGAGTTTACTTATGAAACAATAATGATCTTAAAAATGTAAAAGGTTATATGTTGTCGTCTTCTTATATAATAAATTAAATAATTAAACTTCAAGCCATTCAAGCACCTGTATCGCTCCAAAAACTTGACCATGTAAATGGCAGGAATCAATACATCACTCAAGTTCTATACACAGAACACAATGTTATTTCTCTTAGTGCTGTGTCATGAATGAGCAAGCACCACAAAAGCATTAGTGTCACTCTGATGAAGCGTGTTTTGTGAAATTTATAATGTCATGCTATGTTCTTTCCCATAACAAGCTATCACGAGAGCAGATAGAATGCAAATACAACATGATACGTCTTTTTAAATGCCAGCAAGAGCTGAATAACTTGAACTTTATCGAAATGACATGTTCTCTCCCTGCTGGAGACTGACATTATTTAAGAACTGACCAGGAGAATTTAGATGGAGATGAATGTAATATATAGGCCATATTAAAAGTACAATATCTTATACGTGTCCTTAATCCGACAGTCACTTACTGGCAATTGCATCACATCAAATACCACTGGATGTCAACGCTTATAAAATTAGAGGAATTTCCATATCTTTTCAGACCACAGAAGTCATGTGTGATGTTTTGGCTGTTTTTAAATCCCAAAATGTACAAAGGTCTTCTTTGTTTAGATATTTATAGACTCTTAAAAGGAACTGATATGAATGCATTAGCCAAAGACAAGTAAAACTGAATAGTGGACTACAAAAATTGAGGATGGTTATGTGTATTGGAGGCATTTACAAACAAACAAGACATAGTGTGATTATATATCATAGATTACAATAGATGATCCAAAAGGTATGGGCATGCAGAGAAAAACATGTTTAATGCAGATTTCTTTATCATCCTCATCCTCAATGAACAGTGATATATATTGGGTCTCCTGCCATGGAAGCTCAGCGTTTTCAGAAATTAGGATACGATAGTTTGGAACATCGGGTCGAAAGCAGAACTTCTTGATTACAGAATCTGGTAGTATAGTGTCTGTCACATCTTGGCCAGCGTGTCTGGTAATAAAGGCTTCAATATCCAACTTCTCTTTGCTAATAAATGCTCGCACATTCCTGCTGCTCCTGTTCTGCACGCTGGTTGTAGCATTTTTGTTGCCCATTGTTTTCAGTATGCCTGGTGACAGTACACAAATGTTTAATGCAAAGTAACAGCATTAGTATGAATGTGCAAGTAAAACAGGTGCTTAAAAGCTGAACTTAGGATGTCTTATAAAACATAACTAATTTCCTGGATTCAAAATCAGGTGACTAAATGTATACAGAACTGCTATTCGCATTTTAAAAAGGACATATAATGCAAAAATGACTTTAATAAGGGGTTTAAACACCGTTGTGTGCATTGTAAAACAGTGAAAATCACTAAATGAAATAAGTTAAACTCATAATTCCTTAAAAAGTTAATGAAAAAGAGTTATGGTAACTTTATGGTAAACTGATAATATTAAGCAGAACATAAATCAAATGAGTTGTGAATTTATTTATATTTTTGTGTTAACTCTTTAAGTTCATTTTAACTTTAAGTTAATTTAATTTATTTATTATAGTTTTTGTCTGTAGCATACAACAAAATAATTTTTAAACAAGATTACAAAGAAGTACACTTAAAATTAAGGTTCTTTATTGGTAAAACTGGTTATTACCTCAATGAAAAAATTGCATAGTATCTGAGAAATAGAAAAAAAATAGCACATTATTCAGGCATCTGTACGAAAAACCCTCCACATTTTCCCCTCAAGACCCACATGGCAGCCGCTGTGACAGAAAAGTATCCCCATGTAAGCACTGTGAACTACTTCAGTATATTTGGAAACAATCTGTGAATATACTAGCTTCTAGTGTTAAAAAGTTATATATTTTTTTATAATCACACTTCATAAAAACAGCCCGCAGAAACACTTTGATTGCCATTTCCCCTTTGTACATATCATCTGCCCATTAGTGATGATCTCTTCCTCATTAGCATATAACATTAGTCTTGTTTTTGAATCTGCCACTATGCTGACACACAGGCATTTGTACTCCGCCCTCTTTTGAAAAAAAATGTCTGGTAGATAAATCTCATTTGAATTTAAAGCAACAGTAATCAAAATAGTACAATTAGGATCAAAGGCTTAAAGGGGTCGTTTTAAAGAGTTATAAAAACATTATTTGTGGAGTATTTTGAGCTGAAATTTCACATGTACACATCAGTGACTTATTTTAAATCTTTTTAAAAAAGGGTCCCCTTTAATGTAAGAAAGTGCAAATTATCAATATTTGACTAGCATAGTGTAGCTTTAAATGGCATAATAGACAGATGAGTAGATAGATAGATAGATAGATAGATAGATAGATAGATAGATAGATAGATAGATAGATAGATAGATAGATAGATAGATAGATAGATAGATAGATAGATATCTGTAAACATTGTTAATTCAACGTTGTATTTCAAATATAAATGAAAGAATGAAAGGAAAATATTATTTGAGATACATAAACATTTGCAGAAATTATATAATAGCAACTACTATATATAAGACCTAAAATCAGCACTGACTCCACAGTGGCTTTATATTTGATATTACACAATTGTGATTGTAAACAAATATGTCAGTGGACCCCATCTGTGACCATCGCTGACCTCCATCTGGGAGACAGATTGGCTTCTATTCTTTGACATCTTGTTGGCTATAATTGAAGTGTACGCTTTGATTATTTCCATTGGTTTCTCTTTGTTACTTGTCCTCACACTACCCACTTTCCTCTCTGTCCTCCTTGAATAAGTGATATTTGACTTTGTTCGTGAAGCAAAGGGTACCTCGAAAATGAAAGGTCGTTATTTCTTTTGTGCTCCTCCAGTCACACAACTGAAAGGCAACAGTATTTCTCTGATCAAGTGCTTGTATGGGCATTCTTAAAAAACAATGGCTCTCAATCACATTTGAACCTTTTTTTTCATTCTGTTCAAGGTCACAAACAATTCAAATGGTGCTAGTGCAGTGTTTCCCAACCCTGTTCCTGGAGGCACATCAACATTACATATTTTGGATGTCTCCCTTATCTGACCCATTCATTTAAGAATTTGGAGTCTCTTTTAATGTTCTGATGAGCTGATTCAGGAGTGTTTGATTAGGAAGAGTTTGAAAATGTGTACTGTCGGTGTGCCTTCAGGAACAGGCTTGGGAAATATTGTTCTAGATACTATATCAGCAAAATAGAGAAGAAACCTAAAAGGCTAGAACATTATTTGGTCTTGCAATTGTTTGTTCAAATTTAGCATAATAACATCATTCCTACCTCCACGAGTGCAGAGTTTCGGGTGCGTTTTCAGTTCTCAGTTCAGGTCAGATAGCAACTGTGTCAGATCCCTGGGAGACGTTTTGAGTACTTTGAATACAGATCGTCTGCACACATTTATAATAACATGCAAATGTCAAGCAACACTTCATTCTGTCACATGTGCACAAAGACCTTTCATTGCTGGAAGAAAGAAAGATAACAGCACTGTCAGACTCTGGGCTTCCATTGTGAGTGTATTACAGGACATTGGGACCTTTATACTACAAGACCTACAGCTCATTAATTGCAAATATTTTATCAATCAATGCATCTATGGGAATCTAACATGACCTTCTCGTTATTAATAGCTAAATAATAAAATAAATAATTAATAATTATTTCATCGAGACATCATTATTGGAAAGCAGAAAAAAATTAAAGAAACTTTTATTTTCAATTAAATTCAACTTAATTCACCTTTATTTCTATAGTACTTTTACAATGCAGATTGTGTCAAAGCAGCTTAACATAGAAGTCCTAGGCTGCATCCGAAATCGCATACTTCTACATTATATAGTACACAAAAAACAGTTTGTAAGCCAATTTGTATGTCCAAATTCATAGAACTGGACAAACAGTATGCAAAAGTACCTAGATGAGCAACTACTTCCAGTGAGATTCTGAAGTGCGCATCCAATGCATGCTATGCTATCCCATTATACCCATGAGAGAATTTCTGAATGGGAGTGAAGCGACGCAATTAATGTGGGTAGATCACATGATCATGACAAAATGGCGGATGTAGTGTGTCCGAGTTCAGTTCATACTACTGACCTTTATACTGTATAGAACGTACTTTTCTTAGTACATCTAAATTCAAATACAGTACCTACTGAGTAGTAGGTGATTTCGGACACAGCCCTAGTAAATTGAAACTAGGGTTGTAACAATATACCGGTATGACGGTCTACCACGATTTGAACGTGCACGATTATCATACCATGAACAATTGCATATCAACGGTTTTAACATAAGATTTAAAAAATCACTTGCGCAACTTTTTTTCCGCTTGGCGGGTCACGCTCTGAACTTCCGCACCTACACTCCCGTGCACATGCAGCAGAGACAATGGCAGAGCCGGAGGCTTTTTCGTCTGACCTCCATCCCCCGCCGAAAAAAAAGTTAAAATCTGTAGTATGGGAGTACTTCGGATACAAAAAAATGAACGAGGGATTGTTTTAGAGGACGGCTATCCGATTTGTAAAAAATGTGGGCGCAGAGTAGCCGCAAAAGGAGGCAATACATCAAACATGTTCGCTCACATTCGCGAACACCATCCCTCCGTGCAGATAAAGGTAAGTCAAGTGTATATTTTCCATGACGCAGTGCGTGTACAGTATAACGTGGATGTCATGTAAAACGCGCAAATGACTGGATAAAATAGATATGTTAATATCAACGTGCGAAAAGCGACTATCAACGCGCTTTCTGCACGCATCTGTGTGGCCTGTTTTATCTGACATACAAAAATCTGTCTGGGTTGCTACAGCAAATTACTTCATCTAGGCAGAACAAAGCAATCTCTGAAAATAGTAATGTTTGTCTTAGGGATAAGGTCCAGGATGAAATTAAAATGTACAAAGCTCTTCCCACCATCTCCACTGATGCTGACCCTGGTGGAAAAGGCATGGTGAAGAAATGCCTCTTCTGGCAAATGTGGCCAGAAAGTGTCTTTGTATCCCTGCCACAAGTGTGCCTTCAGAGAGGATGTTCAGTACAAGTGGACACATTCTCTCACCTCAGCGGTCAAGATTAAGTCCTGAAAATCTCAACATGCTTACATTTCTTCATCACAACCTAGACTTAAAAAAAAACAATGCTTTAAATACATGTTTACAGCCATAAACTTGGTATTGCACTTTTGGTCTCCCATTTATCCTGCTTATAAGGAAGGACAGTTTAAGTTTATTTTTTTCTAATCTTAAAAGACCTTTCTTGTTTATTCCTTCTAATTTAAGTTATTAAAATGGGAGATTTTTCTGTTTATTTTTATAAAGACTTCTATAGTTCTATTAAAATGGTTCTTTCAAAAGTTTGTTGAAATAAAACCTCTGTTCAGTCAGAAAACGTGTTCTTATTCTTTTCAGGGTCTTTGCTAGGAGAATTACTATTTAATACCGTATACCGCGAAACCGTCAAACCGTGGTATTGTTTTAGACGATTATCATACCGTAAAAAATTCATACCGTTACAACCCTAATTGAAACTGTCAGTCCAGTTTCAGAGTTGAAGTTCAGTTAAGTTCAGTTCAGTGTGGTTTAAAATTAAATTTCTGAAAGTTCAAACACTAAAGAGTAAATCTATTGATGCGCAGCTCCACAAGTTCCAAACCATCACTGGGAAACATCCACACACACACTCATTCACACTACAGACAATTTAACCTACTCATTTGACCTATACCACATGTCTTTGGACCGGGTGCTCCGGTTTCCCCCATGCGAACACTGGGAGAACATGCAAACTCCACACAGAAATGCCAACTGACCCAGCCGAGGCTTGAACCAGCGACCTTCTTGCTGTGAGGCGACAGTGCTACCCACTGCACCACCGCATTGCCCTTTGTGTTGTTACAATTTACAATTACTTAATACATTCAGTGCACTCTTGAATATTAATCAATATCAGGAATTAACTGGGATAAATAAAAAAAAAAGAGGACCCATGCCCCAAATTGTACCGCTGTCATTGGTTAAAGTGCTGAGTTTGCTCACAAATTCTTTCATTATAAACGATAAAGTGTTGAAACTATGAAAGTAGAGAAACAGATTTATTTTGCATTTCTGCCAGAAGTGTTAGACATGTGCACATTAATATATAGCAATAGATGGTGAAACTGGGAATGCTGAAAAATACAGACAAGTTTTAAATCCTTAAGCCATCCCTTTTGGAAAGCACATGCTTGGGAATATTTTTATTTTTCAGTACAAAAATGATCCTAAGCCAAAGACAAAAACAGCTCATAAAACACCAAGAGCTATGAACTGCACTCCACAGAGTCGAAACCTGAATATTATCAGGGATCATGAGATAACCTGGACAAAGAATGAAAAAATCTAAATAATCTATAGAGGTTACACTAAATACTGACTTTTACTTTGCGAAACTATTTTGTTCTAAATTTGACCATGTGCACATATTTCTATAGCACGTTTTTTATCTTTATAAAGAGACTTAAGATTAACTGAATGTATAAATACAGTATTGTGCAAAAGTAAAGACAGTTCAGTGCAAAAACCTCTAAGTGCTATCTGAAATTTTCTTCTAAAATGAGTATTTTTCTCCTATATGTAGGTTCAGTAATTTTATTTTATGACATAGGTTATATATGTATTGCCTTTAATGTGAAATAACTGACCATAAAGATAGGAAGCTGAGAAAAATGCTCAGTTTAGAAGAATATTTCAGATGGCACTTAGAGGTTTTTGCTTCTGAACTCTTCATTTGCACCACTGTTAATGTGTTTAAAGGAGTCTATATTCAGTGGCAGAACGCAGTCAGTCAGGTGTAGTCATATACAGTATGAGTGCCAGAAAGCAAAGATAAGAGCTGATCACATACGCTCAGCTGCTTCCACACAGCTGTTGGGAAAGAGCCACGATGAGGCTACACCGGCTCCTCAGCTTCGCCTCAACATGCATGTACGTGTGGGGTGCAATTTTTCGGCCAGACCACCGTAATGAAAAGTGGAGCCATTGTGAAGGGCACTTTTACAAAGGATGGGCCCACGTTCTGCTGCTTCTTAAAAAAGCTTCTGTGGACTTTTCCTGCAGGTGCCATGAAGAAAAATGCGTTTCCATTGCTAGTTTTCCAACCTTAAAGTTCGTGCCAGTTTTCTGGGCATATCAAATTGGCCATATGGGGGTCTTCGATTTATCAGAACAGGATCTTTTGAAGAATATCGCGACTTGGTTTATATCACCAACGGTAAGGTCTTGCTTATTTATGCTGTAAGCATATCTCCAATACAATAAAATAAAGTTATTTTTAACTACAATCTGCCGTTATATATATATATATATATATATATATATATATATATATATATATATATATATATATATATATATATATATATATATATATATTAATGAACACTTTTAATAACACCTTTTATATTCCATGTAGCGAACATTTTGCTCAACTATTCTTTTAAGCACTTTTTAGATTTACATTTCTGTCAGATATCATTTGACAGATAAAAGCATAAAGTCAAGATGAAAAAAATCCAATTTGCATATTTAAAGTGAAATTCAAAGCCATTTCAAGTGACCAAAAAGAAATGATGTGCTTGCTCACTGAATATTTAATAATGAATGAATTATTAATTTCATAACTATTACAGTCTAGAATTAATCATGATCTTGTAAAACGCAGAGCTTAAAATAAGATTTCTTCACTTTTTCTTCTCACTTATTTTATCTGTCAATATTTTTTGGCCTCTGGCAGGTAATTGAAGATCTGCTGAGAGGAAAGATGCACGCACTCCCGCTTCGAGTCACATCAAAACCCTCCTCATCAACCACACATGTATTAAGTGGTGTGTATCATCCCAATGAGAAACACATGGATGAATTGGGCAACTGGCAGAGCGCAGGCAACATTCGCTGGATCACATACCACCACACAGACGAAAGGGGCTTTACTTTTGAAGGAGCGCTTGTCCAAAACAGTCAGGACAGATGTAGGTGGAAATGGATGAAGTTACAGCAACTGATCGCAATCCTTTCTGGAGTCTTCATGGCCAAACCCATACAAAACCTCTTCGATCATAGAAACGTAGGGCATTTCGACTTTAAAGGCTTAGATGAAATTCTTGATGGCTTCGAGATATGGGAGTATTTAGATTCTGTGATACCGTGTGTTAAAAAAATGCAAGTCAAAGAAGCAGAACGTGACACTTCACAAGTGACAACTACCAGCAAACCCCCCTCAACATCAGACAGGATCGCAGGCACTTGCTCTGTGCTCATTCACCGCACCAGCTCCGGTCTAAAGAGATGCCTTGAGAGGGTGATATTAGAAAAAGAGGAATACACCACCTCTTCATCGCTCTTGTATTCCTCAGTCAGTGGAAAACCACATAATGCCAGGTCAGAGAATTGGACCCAAAGCCCTCTTCAATAAAACAAAGTCATTAATCACAGCAAATACGCCACACAAAAGACACAGCACAGATAAATTCATTGAAGAAGAAAACATTCATTTCGGCTATTGATTTGAACCACTTACTATAGAACCAGCAGGATGAGATAAATAACATGTATGAAACAGCACAGAACAATCATGGATAAAAAAAACACATCATACCAACATTTCAAGGGCAATTTTACCAAGAGGAAACGTGCGCTGTTCATTCTGTCTTATATGAAGTTCATTATTTCTCTGAGTTAGGGTTCAATTGTTTATACCATTTTACCCCAATCCATTTGGGAATATCAAACATCATGTTCTTGATTCATATTTTCCTTGTTTATTTACATATTGTAATTGTTATAAATCAATGTTTATCACATTATCATTAAGTCAATTTAAACACAATAAGAAAACTACTGAATGTAGATGATTTTTTGTGTCTCTGACTAGAAATGACAAATAAATCACTTTCAAATCAAACCTTTGTAAGTTTCATAATTATAATTAAATGGGGAAATACAAATGAAGATTGGAAATGCAATAGGGAACACATTTAAAATGTGAGGAAATGTAATTAATTGATCCCATAAGCTAATTTCACAAAATAGGACAATTTCCAGGATTAACATCTACACTCACAATTAGGTACACCTTATAGTACTGCGTTGGAACCCGTTTTGCCTTCAGAACTGCCTTAATAATTCGTGGCATAGATTTAACAAGGTACTGGAAATGTTCCTCTGAGACTTTGGTCCATATTGACATGATAGCATCACGCAGTTGCTGCAGATTTGTCGGCTGCACATCCTTGATGTGAAACTCCAGGTCCACCACATCCCAAAGGTGCTCTATTGGATTGAGGTCTGGTGACTGTGGAGGCCATTTGAGTACAGTGAACTCATGGTCATGTTCAAGAAACCAGTCTGACAGGATTCGTGCTTTATCCTGCTGGAAGTAGCCATCAGAAGATGGGTATACTGTGGTCATAAAGAGATGGACATGGTCAGCAACAATACTCAGGTAGGCTGCGGCATTGACATGATGCTCAATTGGTAATTATGGGACCAAAGTTTGCCAAGAAAATATCCCCCAGACCATTACATCACCACCACCACCAGCCTGAACCATTGATACAAGGCAGTATGGATCCAAGCTTTCATGTTGTTGACGCTAAATTCTGACCCTACCATTTGGAGCAGAAATTGAGACTCGTCAGACCAGGCAACGTTTTTTCAATCTTCTATTGTCCAATTTTGGTGAGCCTGTGTGAATTGTAGTCTCAGTTTCCAGTTCTTAACTGACAGGAGTAGCACCCAATGTGGTCTTTTGCTGCTGTAGCCCATCCACCTCAATGTTCGACTGCATACCTCGGTTGTACCGAGTGGATATTTGAGTTACTGTTGCCTTTCTATCAGCTTGAACCAGTCTGGCCATTCTCCTTTGACCTCTGGCATCAACAAGGCATTTGTGCCCACTGAACTGCCGCTCACTGGATATTTTCTTTTTTGAACCATTCTCTGTAACCCCTAGAGATGGTTGTGTGTGAAAATCCCAGTAAATCAGCAGTTTTTTGAAATACTCAGACCAGCCTGTCTGGCACCAACAAACATGCCACATTCGAAGTCACTTAAATCATCTTTCTTCCCCATTCTGATGCTCAGTTTGAACCGCAGCAGATCATCCTGACCATGTCTTCATGCCTAAATGCATTGAGGTGCTTGAGGTAATTGGCTGATTAAAAATTTGCATTAACAAGCAGTTGGACAGGTGTAGCTAATAAAGTGGCTGGTGAGTATATATTGATCCTGAAACAACAATCAAATCAGCCAATCAGAATTTAGGGATACATTTACTATCTTATGGGTTGGGTTTATCTTATGGGTTGGGTTTATGTACTTCTACACGATTGTTCTCCGACTGTTATTCACCTCTTATTTTGGGAATAATTTACAGTTATGGTTGGGTTAAGAGATAGGGAATAGGTGTGGATTGCTTTTTCCAGCAAAAATGATGTTCCAGGATCAACAAAGATGTTAATCCAGGATCGCATCGTACTTGGCAAAATCATGACGTGCTTTACTGTTCAATTCAGTATTAAGGGGACGTGTACATGACACAGAACAGAAATATTTTCTGTTTTGGCTGGTCATTTACAGCAGTGTTTCCCAAAGTGGGGGTCGCGGGACAATGAGGGAGGGTCGCGACACTTGGAGATTGCCAAAAAAATCTAATTAATTTTTTTAACCTATTAGAAATACAATATCTTATCCCTAACATACAGAAGAAAATTTAGTAGTTAATAGTTACATTAAAAAAAGAACATACAAATGAATAACCATCAGCCTTTCAATTTTTATGCGACCCCTGGGGTGATTATGTTATAATAAAGACCCAGATGCAACACATTTTATAGCACCAGGTTAAACTTTCTGACACCTTTACGGCATTCACATACATTAAAAATAAGTACAGGTCACAACTGAACATGGAGGATGTTCTCTGAGTGGTGTTCTCTGAAATTAAATGATGAATAGACTTGTGTGTGTGCCGTTGGGTGTAAGGTTTACAGATTTATAATCACCTCAGAGGATATTGGGGGTTGCAAATCCCTGACATTGTTATTTTGGAGGTTGCAGGCTGAAAGTTTGGGAACCCCTGTTTGGGAGCCTAAAAACCTTCTGAAGCGGTAGGTGATAAAAGCGACATCGCCAACTACAGGCCTGGCATGCATAACACAGCTTTTTTTGATCATTTTCACAGATCCATGTAAACAAATAATGTTGACAATGTTTTTAGTGCATCAAATATTTAAAAAAAACACACACAATTATTTTTTAATAATATTTGCTTTCAATCACTTCCATGTGCCTTTATTTTTTGCACATTTTATGATATTGCATATAAAAAGTACATTATAAAAGTACTGTAATTGTGCCTTAAACATTTCAAATGGTTGTTATATTAATTCTATAAATTCCTTAATAAAAAGCCATTCACAAAATTATTTTTATGATTGTTATAAGGCAACTGCCTCCAAACGCAAGAATGTGATTTCCCCGCTGGCATAAAAGTTATATTTTACTAGTTTACCAGGAAGTAACTACTTTATTTTCTTGCACATTTTCTTGCCCATTAGTCACAAATGTTTTATCCAATATTTTAATCTTGCACGTAAAGGAAATTAGCAGCTTTGGATGGAAACATTGCTGTGTAAACATATCTTAAATGCTAATAAATAATCAAAAAACAATCACCTACTAATAACTTTCACAGCATTACATACCACAGTTAATATTGAGTTCTCTCAATAACATTATCATTAATAAAGTGAATTAGGATCGTTTTGTGTGTGTGTGTTTGTATTGTTAATTGGTTTTGCTCTTACAATAAAACGGCACATTAAAATAAACTGGAGCTGTAAGATGATAGTCCAGCCTAACGTAGATATGTCTTATCTTATGTATATAGTAAAACTCAGAAACACAAATGAATCAAAGATAAGGACATGGTGTAACCGTTTCGTTAAAAGTAGTAAAGGAAATGCTGCTGGAGCTAATGGAGTGATGAAGTTATGCTGGTTTATTTTGTCTCTCTTTACTGTAGTTTCTATGCCTCCTGACTCTAATAGGACTCCATTTCAAAACACACTCTGCCAGGACTGGGCTCGACTTCAGTCTACACTTAAAAACTATGGCCACATGTGTAGATGCTTTATAGTAAAGTGCGTCTACATCGCAGAAGTGCGCAGGATCAGTAATATGCCATGCATTTGGATTAACAGAAGGCATCATAAAGAAAATATAAAGACTGCAGTTTTTTCCCCAAAGGTAAGCTTTTAGGATTTCAACATTTAATATTAAAGGTCTATTAATAGCTTTTCCTCTTTGGTGCAACCAAACTATGAGGTAAAAGATTAGTAAAACTTTAGTTTAGAGACCAATTCTCACTAGTGGCTTATTATTGTTGCATATTCTTAAAAATGGCCATTTGTGTGCACCTGTAAAGCACATATTCTGTCCTAATTCAGTCCTAATTCTACCTTACACCTAAACCTAACTAATACTTTAATGACTATTAATAAGCAGCACATTTGATGGTTTATTGAAGCAAATGTTAATAGTTGATGGTTTGTTAATAGCAGGGGTGGCCAAACTTTTTTTATGAAAGGCCAAAATCCAAGCTTGATTTAGAGCTGTGGGCCGAGAGTGAAGGTAATTTATTTAATAAAATTTGAAAATAAATAGAAATAATGACTCTAATTATATTTACTAATGCATTCTTCATTTTCCAAAATGTGTATTATTTTAACGAACCTAAAACCATACAAAAACTTCCATTTATAAAACACTGTAACAATGCAGAATACACTAGTCATGCTGAGCCAGCCTTTGCCTTGATTTGCATGCTGATGTCTTCTACTTTGTCTCATATTCGTTAAGTGACAGTATGTACATTTAAAAAAATGATTTATTAACAACATTTAACAAGAAATGTAAAGTTTGTAGACAAATTTTATGGTGGCTTGAGAAAGTCTGAAAGTTTGAAGTATCTTTAAATGTTTGAATCATTGAAGTAGTTTTTAAAAAGTTTGAAACGTTTGATGAAAGAAATAGAAAATTACATATATGTTAGCATGTTTCTAGTATGGATTAGCATGTTTCTTGCTAGGGTGTTCTGAGGGGTTATTAAGGCATCGCTAGGCGGTTTCTAGGGTTGCTAGGTGGTTGCTAAGGTGTTGCTAGGGTGGTCTAGGTAGATACTAAGGTGCTGCTAGGTTGTTGCTAAAGTGTTCAGAGTAGTTACTAAGTGGTTGCTAAGGTGTTGCTAGGTGGTTGCTAGGGTGTTCTGAGTGGTTGCTAAGGCATTGCTAGGGTGTTCTTAGTGGTTGCTAGATGGTTGCTAAGGTGTTGCTAGGTGGTTGCTAAGGCATTGCTAGGTGGTTGCTGAGGTGTTGTTAGGGGGTTGCTAAGGTGTTGCAAGGTGGTTGCTAAGGTATTGCTAGGTGGTTGCTAAGGCATTACACGGCGGTTGTTAAGGCGTTGCTAGGTGGTTGCTAAGGCATTGCTAGGTGTTTGCTAAGGTGTTGCTAGGTGGTTGCTTGGTGGTTGCTAAGGTGTTGCTAGGTGGTTGCCTCGATGTTGCTAGGCTGTTGCTAAGGTGTTGCTAGGTGGTGGCTAAGGCATTGCTAGGTGGTTGCTAAGGTGTTGCTAGGGTGTTGCTAGGCAGTTGCTAGGGTGTTCTGAGGGGTTGCTATGCGGTTGCTAAGGCGTTGCTAAAGTATTGCTAGGTGGTTGCTGAGGTCTTCTGAGTGGTTGCTAGACAGTTGCTAACATAAATTAGCATGTTGTTAGCATGATTCTAGTATGAATTAGCATGTTTCTAGTATAAAATAGCATGTTGTTAGCATGAATTTAGTATGATTTAGCATGTTACATATTTAGCATTATGTTGTTAGTATGAATTGTTTTGTTGTTAGTCTGTCCAATGTAAAGTCAATGTCAGTTTTTTACAATGGAAATCTATAGGACTAACCCAAACTTAAGTCTTCATGACAGTCTGGCGCAAAGTTATAAGGTCACAAAGTTTGGTCCAATGTTAAGTCTATGGGACTTTTCCAAATTTTCCGGGTCAGTTTTTGGAAAACCGAAAGTTGGATTAGTTGAAAAAGATATAGCAACCAGAGTCAGTTTGGAGTTGGTGTGGTTGTTGTAGTATGAACGGTCTAGGAGGAGATGCATATAGAAATTAGTCTCAGAGGAAGATGATAAAGAAGAAGACATTTATGTAGTATACAGTATGTCTCAAGCCACCATAATTAAAACATTTAATTTCAGTTCGCTATCTTGTCACTCAACAATAAAACAAACAAACAAACAAAAGATTACATTCATTCATTCATTTTCTTTTCGGCTTAGTCCCTTTATTAATCCGGGGTCGCCACAGCGGAATGAACTGTCAACTTATCCGGCACGTTTTTACGCAGTGGATGCCCTTCCAGCTGTAACCCATCTCTGGGAAACTTCCACACAGACTCATTCACACTCATACACTATGGACAATTTAGCCTACCCAATGTACCACAAGTCTTTAGATTGTGAAGGAAACTGGAGCACCTAGAGGAAATCCACACGAATGCAGGGAGAACATGCAAACTCCACACAGAAACGCCAACTGACTCGAACCAGTGACCTTCTTGCTGTTAGGCAACAGCACTACCTACTGCGCCACTGCGTCGCCCGGTGGACCAAACCGAAGGATACAAAGGGCCAACTTTGGCCCGTGGGCCCTAGTTTGGGCATCACTGGTTAATAGCAAGAAATGTACTTTAAAATTAAGTTATTCATATTATATTAGCTAATAATAATAATGCTAATAACATTAGTATTAACATTATTATTGCCATACAAATGAGTACATCTAATGAAAAACAAGACAATACAGCTTCATACAGCCTCTGTTTATCTTAGTGTGTGTATATTTCTGTAGCATAATATTATAAATGTACTGGAAATTAAATTGGGTGTCAAGGTGGTGCAGTGGGTAGCACGATCGCCTCACAGCAAGAAGGTAACTGGTTCGAGTCCTGGCTGGGCCAGTTGTCAATTCTGTGTGGAGTTTGCATGTTCCCCCCGTGTTAGCGTGGGTTTCCCTCAGGTGCTACAGTTTCCCCCACAGTCCAAAGACATGCTCTATAGGTGAATTGAATAAGCTAATTGGCCGTAGTGCATGCGTGTGAATGCAAGAGTATATGGGTGTTTCCCACTGTTGGGTTGCGGCTGGTAGGGCATCCGCTGTGTAAAACTTATGCTGGATAACTTGATGGTTCATTCCGCTGTGAGTTCATTCTGCATTTTCACAGTATGTCTGCTAATATTTTTTCTTCTGGAGAAAGTCTTATTTGTTTTATTTCAGCTAGAATAAAAGCAGTGAAAAGCCATTTTAAGGTAAAAATGTTTAGTCCCTTTAAGTTATTTTTTTTTCTCGATAATCTACAGAACAAACCATCATTATACAATAACTTGCCTGATTACCCTAACCTGCCTAGTTAATCTAATTAACCTAGTTAAGCCTTTAAATGTCACTTTAAGCTGTATAGAAGTGTCTTAAAAATGATCTAGTAAATTATTATTTACTGTCATCATGGACTAGATAAAATAAATCAGTTATTAGAAATAAGTTATTAAAACTATTATGTTTATAAATGTGTTGAAAAAAATCTTCTCTCCGTTAAACAGAAATTGTGGAAAAAAATAAACAGGGGGCGAATAATTCAGGGTGGCTAATAATTCTGACTTCAACTGTATATTTAGGTGAAACTCTGCTGGGTGATTAATAAAAAAGCATCAGTTACCAGCAGTTTGAGATAATAATAAAGAACAACACCAAAATACAGTTGTTGTACAGATATGATAATTCATATCAGTAGCTCCTGACAAATCTTGAGGGCTCTGAAGCTGAAGAATTGGTCTGTGCAAGCGCATTATTTATAACTGTTATATTGCCAATGCAATAAAAGACCCCAGCGCTCACTATATTTTCAATTCCCTCACAGATTATTAGGAGCTTGCTAAAAGAGAAGATACATTCATCTAAACAAAGCATCACTTCAAAAACATGCCTTATAATTGGGGCCTTCCATATTAAAAGAAAAACCATCACAAAACTGAACAAGCATCTGAAGGAAAAACCCACCAACTGGACCACTAACTATCATTCAGGCCAAACCACAGATGGATTTCCAGGGGACACTTTTGAAAAAAGAAGTTTATGGGAACAGGTGTCAGATTTAGCTAAGATGCTAAGGAATGCTTTCCCATCTGCCACACGGTTGAGAATATTTTTTAATCAAAAGGGTTCAACCATCTGTCCCATCCGCCAGCCTACAAGATATCCACAACCGCACCAAGCAGCAGAAATCAAAATGAGCGAGTTAGAGGAAAGTGCAATGAAAGTTGCATACAATTCCAGTAATGACGCTGTCATCCATATGGAAAAAATATTGAGGTTGTTAGGAATGGCATTTGTCGGAAATGAAGACATTTTCCGAATGAAAGCAAAGGACAATATGTCTTCGTTAGAGAATAACTCAGATGGCAAAATACTAGCAACAGATGAGATCCTAACCAACACCTCAGTTCAAAACAACATCACTGCAACTGACTCAACACACAGAAAACAAGTTCCCTCAAAATTCTTTAGGCAAAAAAGAAGCACATGGAAACAAAGTTCAACAATGATCAGAACAGATGCTGCATCTAAGGAAAGTAAAGACCAGACAACCTTGCCATTCAGTCAAACTGCTACAAAACAACATAATGCTAATGATGAAACACAAGAATCAAGCATCACAGAGAGTTTTGTTACACAAAGCAATACAGAAATTATCAAAAAGGAAACAAGTGAATCAGAAAATCCATCCGCCTCCAGACAACATGTAAACACCATCACACTTACAAAACAACAGATGGGAATTACAACAGTGCTGACTGAAACAGACTGTTCAACAGAACTGGAGAGACCATCAGCAGAAAACGATGGAAGTGAGAAGAAATCATCTTTAGGGAGCAACAGAATTAGGCCAACAGCGGGAGAAGTTCATGAAACCACAATTGATGGTGAAAACAAACAAACGGGCTTCCCTGGAAATAGAACAGCACCAGATAAAGGAAACACAGCATCTAGTAAACAACAGAAGAAGGAATCTGCTGGGGATTGGACAGTGTTGGTTACAAGTCAACCTGATATTTTAACGACAGAAATATCCAGCACAAATAAAGAAGTTACACAAACTACCTCCAGAGAAAATAAACATAATGCCATGGAAACACAAAAGGATCCTGAAATGACAATAGAAATTCCTGAAACAGAATGTACAACAGAAATTGAGATTCCGGTACAAGAAGAAACAACATCATTGGAGGGAATAACCACAAGGTCTGATGAAAAACAGTCAGAACATTATGATTCAAATTCACATCTTGGCACAAAAGGTACAAATAAAGAAGTGGCACCAACACATCTCAGAGGAATTGAACATCCTGCTAAAGTAAATGAACATGAAAAAGAAATGAGAACAGTACATCACGAAACAGAGTATACATATGTAACTGAGATACAAGTGGCAGAAGAGAAACCACATCTGAACAGCACAGATACTGCATATGTTAAGAAACAGTCAGAACCTGCTGAAATAATTTCAGTAAACACTGAGGCAACCAATACCCACCAACTGGTGACAACAACCACATCCATAAGATACAACAAAGATTTTACAGTGATGAGACAATTGACAGCAATGGCAAAAGAGACTCCTGAAACTGAATGTACAACAAAAATTGAACAAGAAACACCCGAAGTAACATCACTAACAAAATCTACAATGTTTCATAAGAAAAGACAGTCAGAACCTGCTGAAATTATTTCAGAAAATACTGAATCAACCATCACACACAAACCACTAACAGAAACTCAATCTGCAAAAGAAATTAACCGACAAACACCTGAAGAAACAACACTGATAAAATCTACAATGTCATATGAAGAAAGACAGTCAGAAACTGCTAAAATTATGTCAGTAAATACCGAGTCAACCATCACACACGAACCAGTAACACCAACCCCATCCACAAAAAATACAGAAGAATTTACAGAGATGGGACAATTGACAGCAATGGCAACAGAAACTCCTGAAACTGAATGTACAACAGAAATTGAACAAGAAACACCCAAAGTAACATCACTAACAAAATTTACAATGTCATATGAAGAAAGACAGTCAGAACCTGCTGAAATTATTTCAGTAAATACTGAGTCAACCATCATACATAAAGCAGTAACAGAAACTCAATATACAACAGAAAATAACCAACAAAAAACTAAAGAAACAACACTGATAAAATCTACAATGTTATTTGAAGAAAGACAGTCAGAAACTGCTAAAATTATGTCAGTAAATACTGAGTCAACCATTACAAACGAACCAGTAACACCAATCCCATCCACAAAATATACAGAAGAATTTACAGTGACGAGACATTTGACAGCAATGCCAAGAGAGACTCCTGAAACTCAATGTACAACAGAAACTGAACTAGAAACACCCGAAGAAACAACATCACTTACAAAATCTACCATATTATATCAAGAAAGACAGTCAGAACCTGCTGAAATGATTTCAGTAAATACAGAGTCAACCATTACACACGAACCAGTAACAGAAACTCAATCTACAACAGAAATTAACCAACAAACACCTGAAGAAACAACAATGGCAACAGAAACACCTGAAACTGAATGTACAACAGAAATCGAACAAGAAACACCCGAAGTAACATCACTAACAAAATCTACAATGTTTCATGAGAAAAGACAGTCAGAACCTGCTGAAATTTTTTCAGTAAATACTGAGTCAACCATCACACATGAACTAGCAACAGAAATTCAATCTACAACAGATATTAACAAACAAACACCTGAAGAAACAACACTGGTAAAATCTACAATGTCATATGAAGAAAGACCGTCAGAACCTGCAGAAATTATTGAGTCAACCATCACACATGAACCAGTTACACTAACCCCATCCACAAAATATACAGAAGAATTTACAGTGATGGGACAATTGACAGCAATGGCAACAGAAACTCCTCAAACTGAATGCACAACAGATATTGAACAAGAAACACCTGAAGAAACAACATCACTAACAAAATCTACAATGTTTCATAAGGAAAGACAGTCAAAACCTGCTGAGTCAACCATCACACATGAACCAGTAACAGAAACTCAATCTACAACAGAAGTTAACCAACAAACACCCGAAGAAACAACACTGATAATATCTACAATGTCATATGAAGAAAGACAGTCAGAACCTGCAGAAATTATTTCAGTAAATACTGAGTCAACCATCAGAAATGAACCAGTAACACGAACTGAATCGACAAAATATAAAGAAGATTTTACAGTGACGAGACAATTGACAGCAATGGCAACAGAAACACTTGAAACTGAATGTACAACAGAATTTAAACAAGAAACACCTGAAGTAACAGCACTAACAAAATCTACAATGTTTTATGAGAAAAGACCGTCAGAACCTGCTGAAATTATTTCAGTAAATACCGAGTCAACCATTACACACGAACCAGTAACAGAAACTCAATCTACAACAGAAGTTAACCAACAAACACCCGAAGAAACAACACTGATAATATCTACAATCTCATATGAAGAAAGACAGTCAGAACCTGCAGAAATTATATCAGTAAATTCTGAGTCAACCATTACACACGAACTAGCAACAGAAATTCAATCTACAACAAAAATTAACCAACAAACACCTGAAGAAACAACACTGATAAAATCTACAATGTCATTTGAAGAAAGACCGTCAGGACCTGCTGAAATTATTTCAGTAAATACTGAGTCAACCATCACAAATGAAACAGTAACACCAATCCCATCCACAAAATATACAGAAGAATTTACAGTGATGAGACATTTGACAGCAATGCCAACAGAGACTCCTGAAACTCAATGTACAACAGAAACTGAACTAGAAACACCCGAAGAAACAACAACACTTACAAAATCTACCATGTTTTATCAAGGAAGACAGTCAGAACCTGCTGAAATGATTTCAGTAAATACTGAGTCAACCATTACACACGAACTAGCAACAGAAATTCAATCTACAACAAAAATTAACCAACAAACACCTGAAGAAACAACACTGATAAAATCTACAATGTCATTTGAAGAAAGACCGTCAGAACCTGCTGAAATTATTTCAGTAAATACTGAGTCAACCATCACAAATAAACCAGTTACAACAATCCCATCCGCAAAAAATACAGAAAAATTTACGGTGACGAGACAATTAACAGCAATGGCAACAGAGACTCCTGAAACTCAATGTACAACAGAAATTGAACAAGAAACACCAGAAGAAACAACATTGTTTACAAAATCTACCATGTTTTATCAAGATGGACAGTCAGAACCTGCAGAAATGATTTCAGTAAATACGGAGTCAACCATTACTCACAAACCAGTAACAGAAACTCAATCTACAACAGAAGTTAACCAACAAACACCCGAAGAAACAACACTGATAAAATCTACAATCTCAAATGAAGAAAGACAGTCAGAACCTGCAGAAATTATTTCAGTAAATACTGAGTCAACCATTACACACGAACTAGCAACAGAAATTCAATCTACAACAAAAATTAACCAACAAACACCTGAAGAAACAACACTGATAAAATCTACAATGTCATTTGAAGAAAGACCGTCAGAACCTGCTGAAATTATTTCAGTAAATACTGAGTCAACCATCACAAATGAAACAGTAACACCAATCCCATCAACAAAACATAAAGAAGATTTTACAGTGACGAGACAATTGACAGCAATGGCAACAGAAACACCTGAAACTGAATGTACAACAGAAATTGAACAAGAAACACCCGAAGTAACATCACTAACAAAATCTACAATGTTTCATGAGGAAAGACAGTCAGAACCTGCTGAAATTATTTCAGTGAATACAGAGTCAACCATCACACATGAACTAGCAACAGAAATTCAATCTACAACAAAAATTAACCAACAAACACCTGAAGTAACATCACTAACAAAATCTACAATGTTTCATGAGGAAAGACAGTCAGAACCTGCTGAAATTATTTCAGTAAATACTGAGTCAACCATCACAAATGAACCAGTAACAACAATCCCATCCACAAAAAATACAGAAAAATTTACGGTGACGAGACAATTAACAGCAATGGCAAAAGAGACTCCTGAAACTCAATGTACAACAGAAATTGAACAAGAAACACCAGAAGAAACAACATTGCTTACAAATTCTACCATGTTTTATCAAGATGGACAGTCAGAACCTGCAGAAATGATTTCAGTAAATACGGAGTCAACCATTACTCACAAACCAGTAACAGAAACTCAATCTACAACAGAAGTTAACCAACAAACACCCGAAGAAACAACACTGATAAAATCTACAATCTCAAATGAAGAAAGACAGTCAGAACCTGCAGAAATTATTTCAGTAAATACTGAGTCAACCATCACAAATGAACCAGTAACAATAATCCCATCCACAAAAAATACAGAAAAAATTATGGTGACGAGACAATTAACAGCAATGGCAACAGAGACTCCTGAAACTGAATGTACAACAGAAATTGAACAAGAAACACCAGAAGTAACAGCACTAACAAAATCTACAATGTTTTATGAGAAAAGACAGTCAGAACCTGCTGAAATGATTTCAGTAAATACTGAGTCAACCATCCCACATGAACTAGCAACAGAAATTCAATCTACAACAAAATTTAACCAACAAACACATGAAGAAACAACACTGATAAAATCTACAATGTCATATGAAGAAAGACCATCAGAACCTGCTGAAATTATTTCAGGAAATACTGAGTCAACCATTACACATGAACCAGTAACACCAATCCCATCCACAAAATATACAGAAGAATTTACAGTGACGAGACATTTGACAGCAATGCCAACAGAGACTCCTGAAACTCAATGTACAACAGAAACTGAACTAGAAGCACCCAAAGAAACAACATCACTTACAAAATCTACAATGTTTTATCAAGAAAGACAGTCAGAACCTGCTGAAATGATTTCAGTAAATACTGAGTCAACCATTACACACAAACCAGTAACAGAAACTCAATCTACAACAGATGTTAACCAACAAACACCTGTAGAAACAACACTGATAATATCTACAGTCTCATATGAAGAAAGACAGTCAAAACCTGCAAAAATTATTTCAGTAAATACTGAGTCAACCATCACAAATGAACCAGTAACACGAACTGAATCAACAAAACATAAAGAAGATTTTACAGTGACAAGACAATTGACAGCAATGGCAACAGAAACACCTGAAACTGAATGTACAACAGAAATTAAACAAGAAACACCCGAAGTAACAGCACTAACAAAATCTACAATGTTTTATGAGAAAAGACCATCAGAACCTGCTGAAATTATTTCAGTAAATACTGAGTCAACCATTACACACGAACTAGCAACAGAAATTCAATCTACAACAAAAATTAACCAACAAACACCTAAAGAAACAACACTGATAAAATCTACAATGTCATTCGAAGAAAGACCGTCAGAACCTGCTGAAATTATTTCAGTAAATACTGAGTCAACCATCACAAATGAACCAGTGACACCAATCCCATCCACAAAATATACAGAAGAATTTACAGTGACGAGACATTTGACAGCAATGCCAACAGAGACTCCTGAAACTCAATGTACAACAGAAACTGAACTAGAAACACCCGAAGAAACAACAACACTTACAAAATCTACCATGTTTTATCAAGAAAGACAGTCAGAACCTGCTGAAATGATTTCAGTAAATACTGAGTCAACCATTACACACGAACTAGCAACAGAAATTCAATCTACAACAAAAATTAACCAACAAACACCCGAAGAAACAACACTGATAATATCTACAATCTCATATGAAGAAAGACAGTCAGAACCTGCAGAAATTATTTCAGTAAATACTGAGTCAACCATTACACACGAACTAGCAACAGAAATTCAATCTACAACAAAAATTAACCAACAAACACCTGAAGAAACAACACTGATAAAATCTACAATCTCAAATGAAGAAAGACAGTCAGAACCTGCAGAAATTATTTCAGTAAATACTGAGTCAACCATTACACACGAACTAGCAACAGAAATTCAATCTACAACAAAAATTAACCAACAAACACCTGAAGAAACAACACTGATAAAATCTACAATGTCATTTGAAGAAAGACCGTCAGAACCTGCTGAAATTATTTCAGTAAATACTGAGTCAACCATTACTCACAAACCAGTAACAGAAACTCAATCTACAACAGAAGTTAACCAACAAACACCCGAAGAAACAACACTGATAAAATCTACAATCTCAAATGAAGAAAGACAGTCAGAACCTGCAGAAATTATTTCAGTAAATACTGAGTCAACCATTACACACGAACTAGCAACAGAAATTCAATCTACAACAAAAATTAACCAACAAACACCTGAAGAAACAACACTGATAAAATCTACAATGTCATTTGAAGAAAGACCGTCAGAACCTGCTGAAATTATTTCAGTAAATACTGAGTCAACCATCACAAATGAAACAGTAACACCAATCCCATCCACAAAATATACAGAAGAATTTACAGTGACGAGACATTTGACAGAAATGCCAACAGAGACTCCTGAAACTCAATGTACAACAGAAACTGAACTAGAAACACCCGAAGAAACAACAACACTTACAAAATCTACCATGTTTTATCAAGGAAGACAGTCAGAACCTGCTGAAATGATTTCAGTAAATACTGAGTCAACCATTACACACGAACTAGCAACAGAAATTCAATCTACAACAAAAATTTACCAACAAACACCTGAAGAAACAACACTGATAAAATCTACAATGTCATTTGAAGAAAGACCGTCAGAACCTGCTGAAATTATTTCAGTAAATACTGAGTCAACCATCACAAATAAACCAGTTACAACAATCCCATCCGCAAAAAATACAGAAAAATTTACGGTGACGAGACAATTAACAGCAATGGCAACAGAGACTCCTGAAACTCAATGTACAACAGAAATTGAACAAGAAACACCAGAAGAAACAACATTGTTTACAAAATCTACCATGTTTTATCAAGATGGACAGTCAGAACCTGCAGAAATGATTTCAGTAAATACGGAGTCAACCATTACTCACAAACCAGTAACAGAAACTCAATCTACAACAGAAGTTAACCAACAAACACCCGAAGAAACAACACTGATAAAATCTACAATCTCAAATGAAGAAAGACAGTCAGAACCTGCAGAAATTATTTCAGTAAATACTGAGTCAACCATTACACACGAACTAGCAACAGAAATTCAATCTACAACAAAAATTAACCAACAAACACCTGAAGAAACAACACTGATAAAATCTACAATGTCATTTGAAGAAAGACCGTCAGAACCTGCTGAAATTATTTCAGTAAATACTGAGTCAACCATCACAAATGAAACAGTAACACCAATCCCATCCACAAAATATACAGAAGAATTTACAGTGACGAGACATTTGACAGCAATGCCAACAGAGACTCCTGAAACTCAATGTACAACAGAAACTGAACTAGAAACACCCGAAGAAACAACAACACTTACAAAATCTACCATGTTTTATCAAGGAAGACAGTCAGAACCTGCTGAAATGATTTCAGTAAATACTGAGTCAACCATCACACATGAACTAGCAACAGAAATTCAATCTACAACAAAAATTAACCAACAAACACCCGAAGAAACAACACTGATAATATCTACAATCTCATATGAAGAAAGACAGTCAGAACCTGCAGAAATTATTTCAGTAAATACTGAGTCAGCCATTACACATGAACCAGTAACACGAACTGAATCAACAAAACATAAAGAAGATTTTACAGTGACAAGACAATTGACAGCAATGGCAACAGAAACACCTGAAACTGAATGTACAACAGAAATTAAACAAGAAACACCTGAAGTAACATCACTAACAAAATCTACAATGTTTCATGAGGAAAGACAGTCAGAACCTGCAGAAATTATTTCAGTAAATACTGAGTCAACCATTACACACGAACTAGCAACAGAAATTCAATCTACAACAAAAATTAACCAACAAACACCTGAAGAAACAACACTGATAAAATCTACAATGTCATTTGAAGAAAGACCGTCCGAACCTGCTGAAATTATTTCAGTAAATACTGAGTCAGCCATCACAAATGAACCAGTAACAACAATCCCATCCACAAAAAATACAGAAAAATTTACGGTGACGAGACAATTAACAGCAATGGCAACAGAGACTCCTGAAACTCAATGTACAACAGAAATTGAACAAGAAACACCAGAAGAAACAACAGTGCTTACAAATTCTACCATGTTTTATCAAGATGGACAGTCAGAACCTGCAGAAATTATTTCAGTAAATACGGAGTCAACCATTACTCACAAACCAGTAACAGAAACTCAATCTACAACAGAAGTTAACCAACAAACACCCGAAGAAACAACACTGATAAAATCTACAATCTCAAATGAAGAAAGACAGTCAGAACCTGCTGAAATGATTTCAGTAAATACTGAGTCAACCATTACACACGAACCAGTAACAGAAACTCAATCTACAACAGATGTTAACCAACAAACACCTGAAGAAACAACACTGATAATATCTACAGTCTCATGTGAAGAAAGACAGTCAAAACCTGCAAAAATTATTTCAGTAAATACTAAGTCAACCATCACAAATGAACCAGTAACACGAACTGAATCAACAAAACATAAAGAAGATTTTACAGTGACGAGACAATTGACAGCAATGGCAACAGAAACACCTGAAACTGAATGTACAACAGAAATTAAACAAGAAACACCTAAAGTAACATCACTAACAAAATCTACAATGTTTCATGAGGAAAGACAGTCAGAACCTGCTGAAATTATTTCAGTAAATACTAAGTCAACCATCACACATGAACTAGCAACAGAAATTCAATCTACAACAAAAATTAACCAACAAACACCCGCAGAAACAACACTGATAATATCTACAATCTCATATGAAGAAAGACAGTCAGAACCTGCAGAAATTATTTCAGTAAATACTGAGTCAGCCATTACACATGAACCAGTAACACGAACTGAATCAACAAAACATAAAGAAGATTTTACAGTGACAAGACAATTGACAGCAATGGCAACAGAAACACCTGAAACTGAATGTACAACAGAAATTAAACAAGAAACACCTGAAGTAACATCACTAACAAAATCTACAATGTTTCATGAGGAAAGACAGTCAGAACCTGCTGAAATTATTTCAGTAAATACTGAGTCAACCATTACACACGAACTAGCAACAGAAATTCAATCTACAACAAAAATTAACCAACAAACACCTGAAGAAACAACACTGATAAAATCTACAATGTCATTTGAAGAAAGACCGTCAGAACCTGCTGAAATTATTTCAGTAAATACTGAGTCAACCATCACAAATGAACCAGTAACAACAATCCCATCCACAAAAAATACAGAAAAATTTACGGTGACGAGACAATTAACAGCAATGGCAACAGAGACTCCTGAAACTCAATGTACAACAGAAATTGAACAAGAAACACCAGAAGAAACAACATTGCTTACAAATTCTACCATGTTTTATCAAGATGGACAGTCAGAACCTGCAGAAATGATTTCAGTAAATACGGAGTCAACCATTACTCACAAACCAGCAACAGAAACTCAATCTACAACAGAAGTTAACCAACAAACACCCGAAGTAACAACACTGATAAAATCTACAATCTCAAATGAAGAAAGACAGTCAGAACCTGCAGAAATTATTTCAGTAAATACTGAGTCAACCATTACACATGAACCAGTAACACCAATCCCATCCACAAAATATACAGAAGAATTTACAGTGACGAGACATTTGACAGCAATGCCAACAGAGACTCCTGAAACTCAATGTACAACAGAAACTAAACTAGAAGCACCCAAAGAAACAACATCACTTACAAAATCTACAATGTTTTATCAAGAAAGACAGTCAGAACCTGCTGAAATGATTTCAGTAAATACTGAGTCAACCATTACACACGAACCAGTAACAGAAACTCAATCTACAACAGATGTTAACCAACAAACACCCGAAGAAACAACACTGATAATATCTACAATCTCATATGAAGAAAGACAGTCAGAACCTGCAGAAATTATTTCAGTAAATACTGAGTCAGCCATTACACATGAACCAGTAACACGAACTGAATCAACAAAACATAAAGAAGATTTTACAGTGACAAGACAATTGACAGCAATGGCAACAGAAACACCTGAAACTGAATGTACAACAGAAATTAAACAAGAAACACCCGAAGTAACAGCACTAACAAAATCTACAATGTTTCATGAGGAAAGACAGTCAGAACCTGCTGAAATTATTTCAGTAAATACTGAGTCAACCATCAGACATGAACTAGCAACAGAAATTCAATCTACAACAAAAATTAACCAACAAACACCTGAAGAAACAACACTGATAAAATCTACAATGTCATATGAAGAAAGACAGTCAGAACCTGCTGAAATTATTTCAGTAAATACTGAGTCAACCATTACACATGAACTAGCAACAGAAATTCAATCTACAACAAAAATTAAGCAACAAACACCTGAAGAAACAACACTGATAAAATTTACAATGTCATTTGAAGAAAGACCGTCAGAACCTGCTGAAATTATTTCAGTAAATACTGAGTCAACCATCACAAATGAACCAGTAACACCAATCCCATCCACAAAATATACAGAAGAATTTACAGTGACGAGACATTTGACAGCAATGCCAACAGAGACTCCTGAAACTCAATGTACAACAGAAACTGAACTAGAAACACCCGAAGAAACAACAACACTTACAAAATCTACCATGTTTTATCAAGAAAGACAGTCAGAACCTGCTGAAATGATTTCAGTAAATACTGAGTCAATCATTACACACAAACCAGTAACAGAAACTCAATCTACAACAGAAGTTAACCAACAAACACCTGAAAAAACAACACTGATAATATCTACAGTCTCATATGAAGAAAGACAGTCAGAACCTGCTGAAATTATTTCAGTAAATACTGAGTCAGCCATTACACATGAACCAGTAACACGAACTGAATCAACTAAACATAAAGAAGATTTTACAGTGACAAGACAATTGACAGCAATGGCAACAGAAACACCTGAAACTGAATGTACAACAGAAATTAAACAAGAAACACCCGAAGTAACATCACTAACAAAATCTACAATGTTTCATGAGGAAAGACAGTCAGAACCTGCTGAAATTATTTCAGTAAATACTGAGTCAACCATCAGACATGAACTAGCAACAGAAATTCAATCTACAACAAAAATTAACCAACAAACACCTGAAGAAACAACACTGATAAAATCTACAATGTCATATGAAGAAAGACAGTCAGAACCTGCTGAAATTATTTCAGTAAATACTGAGTCAACCATTACACACGAACTAGCAACAGAAATTCAATCTACAACAAAAATTAAGCAACATACACCTGAAGAAACAACACTGATAAAATTTACAATGTCATTTGAAGAAAGACCGTCAGAACCTGCTGAAATTATTTCAGTAAATACTGAGTCAACCATCACAAATGAACCAGTAACACCAATCCCATCCACAAAATATACAGAAGAATTTACAGTGACGAGACATTTGACAGCAATGCCAACAGAGACTCCTGAAACTCAATGTACAACAGAAACTGAACTAGAAACACCCGAAGAAACAACAACACTTACAAAATCTACCATGTTTTATCAAGAAAGACAGTCAGAACCTGCTGAAATGATTTCAGTAAATACTGAGTCAATCATTACACACAAACCAGTAACAGAAACTCAATCTACAACAGAAGTTAACCAACAAACACCTGAAAAAACAACACTGATAATATCTACAGTCTCATATGAAGAAAGACAGTCAGAACCTGCTGAAATTATTTCAGTAAATACTGAGTCAACCATCAGACACGAACTAGCAACAGAAATTCAATCTACAACAAAATTAACCAACAAACACCTGAAGAAACAACGCTGATAAAATCTACAATGTCATTTGAAGAAAGACCGTCAGAACCTGCTGAAATTATTTCAGTAAATACTGAGTCAACCATCACAAATGAACCAGTAACACGAACTGAATCAACAAAACATAAAGAAGATTTTACAGTGACGAGACAATTGACAGCAATGGCAACAGAAACACCTGAAACTGAATGTACAACAGAAATTAAACAAGAAACAACCGAAGTAACATCACTAACAAAATCTACAATGTTTCATGAGGAAAGACAGTCAGAACCTGCTGAAATTATTTCAGTAAATACTGAGTCAACCATCAGACATGAACTAGCAACAAAAATTCAATCTACAACAAAAATTAACCAACAAACACCTGAAGAAACAACACTGATAAAATCTACAATGTCATATGAAGAAAGACCGTCAGAACCTGCTGAAATTATTTTAGTAAATACTGAGTCAACCATCACAAATAAACCAGTTACAACAATCCCATCCACAAAAAATACAGAAAAAATTACGGTGACGAGACAATTAACAGCAATGGCAACAGAGACTCCTAAAACTCAATGTACAACAGAAATTGAACAAGAAACACCCGAAGTAACAGCACTAACAAAATCTACAATGTTTTATGAGAAAAGACAGTCAGAACCTGCTGAAATTATTTCAGTAAATACTGAGTCAACCATCCCACATGAACTAGCAACAGAAATTCAATCTCCAACAAAAATTAACCAACAAACACATGAAGAAACAACACTGATAAAATCTACAGTCTCATATGAAGAAAGACCGTCAGAACCTGCTGAAATTATTTCAGTAAATACTAAGTCAACCATCACAAATGAACCAGTAACACGAACTGAATCAACAAAACATAAAGAAGATTTTACAGTGACGAGACAATTGACAGCAATGGCAACAGAAACACCTGAAACTGAATGTACAACAGAAATTGAACAAGAAACACCCGAAGTAACATCACTAACAAAATCTACAATGTTTCATGAGAAAAGACAGTCAGAACCTGCTGAAATTATTTCAGTAAATACTGAGTCAACCATCACACATGAACTAGCAACAGAAATTCAATCTACAATAAAAATTAACCAACAAACACCTGAAGAAACAACACTGATAAAATCTACAATGTCATATGAAGAAAGACAGTCAGAACCAGCTGAAATTATTTCAGTACATACTGAGTCAGCCATTACACATGAACCAGTAACACCAACCACATCTACAAAATATACAGAAGATTTCACAATGACAAACCAAGAGACCCAAATGACAACAGAAACTCCTGAATCTGAATGTACAACAGAAATTGAGATACTGATACAAGAGGATAGAACATCAATACAAAGAAAAACAACTATGTCTGAACAAAAACAGTCAGAAAATACTGAAGTTTCATTAAATACAGGGTCAACTGTCTCAAATGAACCAGTGACAGCAACCATATCTACAAAACATACAGACAATTTAACAGTGATGAGACAAGAGATAGTAATGACAACAGAGACTCCTGAAACAGAGTGTACAACAGAAATTGAACAAACACCTGAAGAAACAACATCAATGTTAAAATCGACATTATATGAGGAAAGACAGTCAGAACCTGCTGAAACTGAATGTACAACAGAAATTGAGTTACAAACACCTGAAGAAACAACATCAATAAAGAGACCAACTAAATCACTAACAACTAAAGAAAAAGAGGGGCCTGAGCTTTCCTATGAAGACGGTTGCTTTGGACTGATTCATCGCACTGACTCTGGGCTGAAAAGATGTCAGGAAAAGATGATAAAAATTAAAAATTCACATTCGCAAATTCTTTCAACTCAAGATAGCAATAAACTATTTACACCAACACCACCAGGAAAAGTTGCAGATGCTTTAACTGAAGAGGACAGAATAATGACAACAGATCTTCCTGAAACAGAATGTACAACAGAAATCGAGTTACCAACATCTGAAGAAAGAATATCAATAGAAAAATCAACTCAGTCACAACAAAACAAAGAAACAGAAGGGTCTGAGCAGTCAGATGAAAAAGGTTGCTTTGGATTGATTCATCGTACCAACTCTGGACTGAATAGATGCAAGGAGAAGATGATCAAAAACTCACGTTCAGAAAGTCTTTCAACTGAATATACAAGGCTATTACTCATAAAAACCACTCCCAGAAAACTGGCAGATACTTTAACTGAACAGGGCAGAATAGTGAGGGCAGAACTTCCAGAAACAGAATGTACAACAGAAATAGAGATACAAGAAGACCAAACATCAATAGAAGGAAGAGCAACCACATCTGAAGAAAAACAGTCAGAAACAGAGTTCCCTGAAACTGAATGCACAACAGAAATTGAGTTACAAACACCCGGAGTAACAACATTGATACAGAGAGCAAATAAATCACCAACAACCAAAGAAACAGAAGGGCCTGAGCTTTCAGATGAAGAAGGTTGCTTTGGACTAATTCATCGCACCAACTCTGGGCTGAAGAGATGTCAGGAGAAGATGATAAAAAATAAAAATTCACATTCACAAAGTCTTTCAACTGAAGATACCAATGAATTATTTGCCCCAACACCACCCAGCAAAGTTCCAGATGGTTTAACTGAACAGGACAGAATGATGACAACAGCTCTTCCTGAAACAAAATGGACAACAGAAATCAAGATACAGGAAGCCAAAACAACAATAATAGGAAGAGCAACCACATCTGAAGAAAAACAGTCAGAAACAGAGTTCCCTGAAACTGAATGTACAACAGAAATTGAGTTACAAACACCTGAAGTAACAATATCAATAGAGAGAGAAACTAAATCACTAACAATCAAAGAAACAGAAGGGCCTGAGCTTTCAGATGAAGACGGTTGTTTTGGATTGATTCATCGCACCAACTCTGGGCTGAAAAGATGCCAGGAGAAGTTGATAAAAAATAAAAATTCACATCCACAAAGTCTTTCAACTCAAGATACCAATGAACTATTTATAACAACACCACCTAACAAAGTTGCAGATGGTTTAACTGAACAGGACAGAATGATGACTACAGCTCTTCCTGAAACGGAATGTACAACAGAAATCGAAATACAAGAGGACGGAACATCAACAGAGGGAAGAGCAACCACATCTAAAGAAAAACAGCCAGAAATTGCTAACACAATTTTAGAAAATATTAAAGCAACAGTCTCAAATAAACCAGTGAAACTAACCACATCCACAAAATATGCAGATGATTTTACAGTGTCGAGACAAAAGACAGCAATGACAACAGAGGCTCCTGAAACAGAATGTACCACAGAAATTGAGATACTGGTACAAGAAGACAGGTCATCATTGGAGGAAAGTACAACTACATCTAAAGAAAAACATTCAGATACAGAGTCAGCAGTCACAAATGAACCACTCACAGCACCCAAATATGCAAAAGATTTCATAGTGACGAGACAAGAGACAATAATGACAACAGAGACTGATGAAACAGAGTGTACAACAGAAATTGAGTTACAAACACCTGAAGAAACAACATCGATGAGCAAAGAAACTGAAGGCTCTGGGGTTTCGGATGGTTGCATTGGTCTAATTCATCGCTCCACCAATGGGCTGAAAAGATGCCAAGAGAAGATGATAAAAATTCAATTACTGTACAGTTCAACACCAAGTCCACAAGAGCCTGCAACTGTGAAATATAAGCAACAAACGTCACCTCAGAATAAGTATCAGCATTCAAAACAAGCTGCTCAAGATGAGGACCATTTCTACTATTTCAATGGAAAGTTAAAAAAAGTTGGAAATCATGGTTCGAGACATGACAACAATACTTACACTCACCAGACCACAAGACAACCATACAGTAGCTGAACCACAGTGGCAGACGAGTTCCTGCATTGGCCAATCTGAACACCCCCTGGTGAGCTACTCACACCTGCAGTTCTCCACGAAGAATGCCCAGCATCCGCACTGGAATTTTGGCCAAAGTAGAAATGGTCGTGCCCAACAGAGCCTGGTTTCTCTCAAGGTTTTTTTATTCCTTCACTTCGTCAATTGAAGTTTTGATTCTTGCCACTGTCTCCACTGGCTTGCTTGGTTTGGGACTTGTGGAGCTGAGCATTGATAGATTTGCTCTTTAGTGTTTGACCTTTCAGCAGTGAACTTTAAACCACACTGAACTGAACTGAACTAAACTGAACTTCAACTCTGAAAACTGAATTGACACGTTTTCAATTTACTAGAACGTTTGACACTGAACATGAACAATAAACATGAATTGAATTGAATAGTAAGCATAATACAAAGAAAAAGAAGATGAAATTAAACACAACTGAGATTTAGAAGAGACTGAGAAGCACAGATTGTTAACATATGTATTAATAACTGTAAATATAATTCTAAAGTATATTTGTTGTTGCTTTTTAAGAACTGCTTTCTGTAATTTAAGTCAACACAACTTTATTAGTTAGCAGAGCTAAGTTAATTAATATAAATTGCTAAATTTCTTTTTTTTTTAACCAATAAAAGTTGCAAAACTGTGTTTTTGTATAAGGATGCAATTGAAGAAACATTTTTGGTTATATGATGAACCTTTCAAACTGTTCTCAAATAAGCACGTCTTTATATGTGTGTAGAACATCTTTAATAAGAACCTTTTGTGGAATGCAACATTTTCAGATTTCTTTGTGGAACTATCAATACCACATAAGACAGACAGACAGACAGACAGATGATAGATGGATGGGTGGATGGATAGATAGATAATTAGCAGATGAAACGTCACAGCTCAGGAGGGTGTTTCTGCAGCGCTCTATCACCTCTTTATATGGTAGTTGAGTGTTGGAGTCAGTGTTGCTCCGTCTTGGGGGAGGAAAGCATGGGTTCAAGGAAATGCATAAATACAACGCGCTTGTCGCGCTAGCTGTGTTGGGGAGCAGAGTATGGTTTTCTAAATGTTACAGAGCCGTTTATTTGAATGTTAAAGTGAGAAGAAGTTTGACTGACCGTCGGAGAAACTTTGAGGGAATAACGAGCGCCGGATATCACACCACAGTAAGTGCGCGCTTTTTTGTTTATCTTTTTGGAATGGATAATGATTTGAAATGGTGGCCATTATTTGGATTACATGCTAAAAGAATATGTGGGTTATCTATTAGTTCACGTAATAGCATCTCAAGTCGGGTTTTTAGATGTGTGGATGAAATTGATGTAGAATGAATTCGAAATATTCATTGCTAATGATTTTACCTGCCGTCTGTCACATTTGTCAAGCGTATCCACCTTTAAACATCATAAATTAACGCAACAACAAGTAAGTCGAATAGCATTTTTTGACACAAAAGTGCCATCTTAAAGGAGCCAGCTAATTACGTTACATTTTAACATTTACATTTAATTACCAAATTTACATCGTCGTTCATTTAAAGAGCAATATTGCAATCGACATTTAAGCTATTGTTCAACATTTTTTAATATATCATGATATTCTCCAGATAGGCTATTTGTTCATTTTAATTACATCGTGCATTTTTTCCCCCTCTGCATTTTAGGTTCTACAATTTAAATGTTTACATATTACTAAAACAAGTAAATATTTGATATACATATATATTTGATTATATGATATTTCAAGTGAATGTTATATTAATCTTACTCTGCAAGACGATATCTTTACAGTTTTACACGTAAATATAAAGGGCAATTTAATATAATAATTACAGAATCATGCACAGGGTAAGAATTTTTTCTCAAAAATGAAAAAGTTTACAATGAAATTTTGTGTTGGTGCAAGATTTAAAATGCTATATTAAAAAACAAACCCATATTTACTTTAAATGTGTGACAACTATCCTCAGTCTTTTATAATATATGAATTTAATGTAATATTATTAATCATATATATAGTAATAAATTTGAAAAAAAAAATCTGTTTGTTTATTTTTCAGGATATTGCAAGATTAAAAGACAAATACTGGCTGAACTCAAACAAACATGGAAAAATCAATACAATCACAGAAACCTGGACTGTGAAGATGACAAAGGGTCATGAAACAAATGGGTCACAAGACAATGTGATATCAAGCATTACATCAAGAATGAACTGTAACAGCTAAAGGATAAACTGAGAGTGAACAGTGGTGCATCATAATGCTGGCATCACTCAACATATGACTGAAGATGGTTTTGTCAAGCAGGGGATCAGTCCGTCAATAAGCACCATGGGGATTGTCCCAACTGGCTTAAAATCAATGCCTGCAAGTATGTCCATAAGAATGTGATAAAGGCATGAAAGCTTTCATCAACAACAAGGAACACACATGAACAAATGCCCCTAAGACATAATTTTCAAAGAGGTACAGGTCAATTTAGCACACACAACCGTTCATTAATGTAGACAAAGCATATTCTGTGGGGAAACCATACAGATCTAAAGTCACTGGAAATCTCAGATCCTCAAAAAAATCAATATGAACTTAACTGCCCATCTTCTGGACCTCATGCTAAAGGCTTCAAATCTCTCTCGCTGGCAGTTCATCCAGGATTTCTCCATTCCTCCACTGATCTTCATTCCCAGACTTCCTAGCACTTTGCTTCCGATTTTTGGCCTGCTTTATGTGCTCATCTTTGGGCTTGCGGTGGTGGGCAACGGGGCAGTGCTGGTTATTTTGTGTCGCAGGAAGGCTTTAGAGTCTCCCAGCACCTTTTTCATTTGTTCACTGGCGCTCAGTGATCTCCTGATATCCATTGTGTGTGTACCTGCCACGCTGCTGCAGCACTTCTTCACCAACTGGTTGGCTGGTAAGTTTAGCTGAAGTTTAAGTCATAATTGTATTCATTTTGCCATCCTGCTTTATTAGTACATTCTAAAAAATCCTTGGTTGTATTAATGTTGTCAAATATAGGTGAACCCAATGTTAGTTTATAGTGCTACTGTATGTTCAAATTAAAACTTTTAACCCAACTGCTAAGTTTGTCAATATTTGATCCAGAGTCAGATAAAACAACTCAGCATTTTAGAGTGTAAAGCCAACATCAGACTCAGTTCTATTAGGTAAAGAACGTAAATTTAAGAGTGTCAAAGAGCATAGACGCTTAAGAAGCTATAGTCATTCATCACAGTTAATACATTAGCTAACACTTGACATTCAGTGCATTCATCTTTTACTGTCATTTGAGTGCTCATGAAGGGTAAAGTTTGGTTCAAAGGGTAAAGTTTTATGCTTTCTACATTTCAAAACTTGCATTTCCATACATTAAAAGACATCTCATAAAGTATACACACACACACACACACACACACACACACTATGTTCAATCCCATTTTCTTTAGCCTCTTTTTAAAATTTTCGGGTGGTTCGGAAGACCGACCTTTCACAGACAAAGGTCCAGAATTTGTCCCATACATGAGCTATTTTGTCCTATTTTAACTGCTATGTCATCATAAATAGTGAAAAACAAACTCAACAAAAAAGCTTTAAGACCAAGCAGAATCTACTGTTGGCTGTCACTTTGCCGTGACTTCAGCTAATCAGATTTGGCCAATGCTAACAGATATTTCCATTTCACAATCTGTCGTAGAAGTCATTTTTCGCTACGGCGTTGTTTTTAAACAGAGAAAACATTTTACACGTAACTTTTATTTTAAATCTTGGACCTTATTCTTGAAACAAAAAAAATGACCAATAAAAAGGTGTGAAGCACCAAAAGTGGACCATATTGAAATTCATTTGAATACTAATTTGGCTATTGTTGATATCCACAGCAGGTAATGCTGTAGGTAATGCTGTCGCCTCACAGCGAGAAGGTTGCTGGTTCGAGCCTTGGCTGGGTCAGTTTGCGTTTCTGTGTGGAGTTTGCATGTTCTCCGCGCGTTCGCATGGGTTTCCTCCGGGTGCTCTGGTTTCCCCCACAGTCCAAAAACATGCGGTACAGGTGAATTGGGTTGGCTAAATTGTCCATAGTGTATAAGTGTAAATGAGTCTGAATGGATGTTTCCCAGAGATGGGTTGCAGCTGGAAGGGCATCCACTGCGTAAAACATATGCTGGATAAGTTGGTGGTTCATTCTATTGTGGCAAACCCTGATAAATAATGGGACTAAGCCAAAAAGAAAATGAATGAAAGAATAAAACTTCATCACAGACATACAGTACCATAGTAGCTTAAAGTAGTACATTTACATGGTGTAATATGTAATTTTTCATGACAGACATCATTCTACTAGATATTATTCTGCTGTCAAGCATTTAATTGGACCTGTACATGTATTTCATTTACACTTGGGTGGTTTTCCTTCAGCTGAAATTTTATTGACGACTCTTTAACATTCACAGACATCCTACAGATGGAGTTCTTTGTCCACAATTAAGCTGTTATTTTGATGCAATAAATACAAAAGCATCAAGTCATTGATCCGTGACCGACTCATTACTAGATTTTTCTGTGTTTGTGTGTAGTATTGTTTCGTGACACCTTCATTACTTGTAACATGTCCACTCGAATTAGAGCTCCAGATATATTTTAATGAGACTGAATGTCACCATTGATTAAAAGAGATCTTATCCCCACGACTGAATTGTAAATGAGCACTTTACCTGGCTAGAAGTTCACTCTTGGAAGCCTATTAACAAAAATAACAACATTTGCGCAAATAACAAGTCTTAATGTGCTTGTGTTGCTGTAGAAACAGTGTTCAGATATATTTTTAATATGAAAAGTCTCTCATGCTGTAATCAAGGCTGCAATTATTAGATATTATATATTATGAAGTATTTTAAAATGTAAAATGTTAATATTTAAAATATAAAAATAAAAACCAAATTTTAAGCACTGTTCCAGTCTTCAGTGTCACATGATACTTCAGAAATCATTCAATTATTATTTGGTGGCCTAGAAACATTTCTTATTGTTGAAAAAAAAAGATGCTTAATATTTTGATGGAATAACATTTTGTGGTGCTTTAACGTGTCCTTGTTTAATAAAAGTATTCCATTCGATCAAAAATAAAACCTTCCCTTTCTATTGGTTTGTAGGGTATACGTTCTCAAACTCGGCCCTGGAGGGCCGGTGTCCTGCAGATTTTAGCTCCAGCTTGCCTCAACAGACCTGCAAGGATGTTTCTAGAAAGCCTAGTAAGAGCTTGATTGGCTAGCCCAGGTGTGTCTGATTGAGGTTGGAGATAAAATCTGCAGGACACCGAACTTCCAGGACCTATATTGAGAGGCATCAGGTTAATCTCCCATTCACAAGTCTTTCATGCAGATAAATCTCCTCAGGTCTTTGGATAATTATCCATTCAGACGTTAGTGTCCAAACACGTCATTATATAAGTTCAGGATTGTTGTTGCAGATGAAATATAACACACAAAACATGATTTAAAATATGTTCCAGTTGGCTAGATATTAATCAATTGAAGGTTGGTCTCGCGCGTCCATCATGTTTGTAGTTTATTTACACGTTTGTAATTCTAATCGAATTCACATCCAATGCACGATGTACTGTTTTTATATATAAAAATATAAAACTTAATTTAAATTTTTTTACCAGAAATAGTAAACTATTCGGTAAACATACTCTTTTAATCAACATACTCTTTTCTCCTAATCAGCATACTCTTTTTAACATACTACGATATAAGACATACTTTTTTTATTTTTGAATACTTTTAGGACGTATAGTATGCGAATTAGGATGCAGCAGTAGGAAACAGGAAAGTCTAATAGCAATTCCGCCATATCAGTTTAAAACATGGGTCTTAAGCTCGATTCCTGGAGGGCCGCAGCTCTACACAGTTTTGCTAATCAAGGTGTTCAAGAGCACTAAAGACTATAAAGCTGGTGTCAGTTGGATGTGGTTGAAGCTAAAATCTGCAGAGCTGTGGCCCTCCAGGAATTGAGTTTGTTATGATAGCTGTTTTAACATTAATTTATGATTTAATTGTCTCTTGTTACAGTTATGAAATAGTTTAACAGCAAGGAGGAAATGTTCATGGGCCAATGACATGACCTAATTGAAATGGTCTATAGAGTATAGAGGAAATAGACCCAATGCAAGTGGAAATAATTCTGAAGGGACGTAGAAATACATTTCTCAACATACTAGTTTTAATAACTGATTTATTTTATCTTTGCCAGGATAACAGTAAATAATATTTTACTAGATATTTTTCAAGACCCTTCTATACAGCTTAAAGTGACATTTAAAGGTTTAACTACGTTAATTAGGCAAGTTAGGGTAATTAGGCAAGTCACTATATAATGATGGTTTGTTCTGTAGACAATTGAAAACAAATATTGCTTAATAACAGTGACCTTAAAATGATTATTTTTTTTAAAATTTAAACTTATTTTATTCTAGCCAAAATAAAACAAATAAGATCTCCAGAAGAAAAAAAATATTACAGGAATACTGTGAAATATTCCTTGCTCTGTTAAACAGCATTTGAGATATATTTGGAAAAAGATAAAAAAAAAAAAAAAAAAAAAAAATCACAGAAGAGTTAATAATTTTGCCTTCAACTGTATAATACTTCAGGCAACATGTATTACTCTAAAAAATAAGCATTTGCTGTTTGCCATCAGTATGTGTCATGTTATTAGGTGAAAGTGACTTTTCACCTAATAACACTGTATAATGAAGGACATTCGTATCCATCATGCATCAGAAATGATGCAGCTGAGATTATGAAGGATCGTTGAGCTAGAAAATAAGTATTAGGACTGCTCCTCGAGGCCATGGCAACACAAATTCAATCAGATCTCTCATATATGTAGTAATTATGAGAAATTGTTGTGTCGGGGAAAAAGCCTGTGATCCTACTCCACATTTCCGTCTTCATCATTGTCTATGATACATTTACAGCCCACACATTAGTTTTGCTCTGAAAGCCTCCTCAGTATATCTGTCCTTATATTTTCATCAGCAGTTAAAGAGATAGTTCACCTAAAAATCATCCACCCATGTTTCATCATGCTCTATTTGTTCCAAACATTTTTTTTTTTCTTCACCAAAACACAAAGGAAGATAAACTGAAGAATACTGGGAAAAATATTTCCAACATACTTCAGAATATCTTGTTTTGTGTTCAACAGTAGAAAAAAAAAAAATCACAAAGATTTAGAACCACTTGAGTGTGAGCAAATGAAGAAATTGTTTTTGCAACATTTTTGTACTATTTTAGCATTTTAATACTAATCTGGAGTTGGATCATACAGTACATGTGTATTTTTCATCAGTTTATTGCATCAGTTCATTCGCTGTTTTCCCTTTCATTTTCTGACTCACTTATTCACCACTGCTCCTCACTCACTTTTTTAGTTTTGGATCCACAGGAGATTTTCTCTGCAAGTTAATACCATTCCTACAAGTGACTGCTATCTCGACCAGCATGCTCACCATGACGTGCATTGCCGTTGAGCGTTTCCAAGGAATCCTTTATCCTCTGCATGTGCGCAACAGCTACTTTCTCTGCCATGCCTTCAAGATGCTGGGTGAGTAATGGAGATAAAGATTAGAAGAGTTTTGTTGAGTGCTTATTAAAAATCTCATCCAATAAATAGCAGCCAAACTTCACATGCTCATGCATTAGAATCCATAAAAGCCTTCAGTTAATTACTAAACACATTTCACACTGCCACAGACCGTTTTTGACGACCATTGCTAAATTGTCTGTTGTGTATGAGTGTGTATGGACATTTCTCAGAGATGGTTTGCAGCTGGAAGGGCATCCGCTGCGTAAAACATGTGCTGGATAAATTGGCGGTTCATTCCGCTTTGGCGACCCCGAATAATAAAAGGACTAAGCCGAAAAGAAAATGAATAAACGAATAATATAATATAATAAACTCACCGGCCACTTTACTAGGTACTTTTAGCCACTTTATTTGGTACTTTTATTGTCCAACTGCTCGTTAACCCAAATTTCTAATGAGCCAACCACATGGCAACAACTCAATGCATTTAGGCATGAAGACATGGTCAGGATGATCTGCTGCAGATCAAACTGAGCATCAGAATGGGGAAGAAAGGGGATTTAAGTGACTTTGAACGTGGCATGTTTGTCGGTGCCTGATGGGCTGGTCTGAGTATTTCAGAAACTGCTGATCTACTAGGATTTTCACGCACAACTATCTCCAGAGTTTACAGAGAATGGTACGAAAAAGATAAAATATCCAGTGAGCGGCAGTTCTGTGGGCGCAAATGCCTTGTTGATGTCAGAGGAGAATGGCCAGACTGGTTCGAGCTGATAGAAAGGCAACAGTAACTCAAATAACCACTTGTTAAAACCGAGGTATGCAGAAGAGTATCTCTGAACGCACAACACGTCCAACCTTGAGGCGGATAGGCTACAGCAGCAGAAGACCACACCGAGTACCACTCCTATCAGCTAAGAACAGTAAACTAGATCACCTCAGACTGGTTTCTTGAACATGACAATGAGTTCACTGTACTCAAATAGCCTCCACAGTCACCAGATCTCAATTCAATAGAGCACCTTTGGGATGTGGTGGAATGGGAGATTCGCATCATAGATGTGCAGCCGACAAATCTGCAGCAACTGCGTGATGCTATCATGTCAAAAGGAACCAAAGTCTCGGAGTAATTTTCCAGTACCTTGTTGAATCTATGCCATGAAGGATTAAGGCAGTTCTGAAGGCAAAAGCAGGTCCAACCAGGTACTATTAAGGTGTACATAATAAACTGGCCGGTTAGTGTAAATTCCTTATATTTAATCCTTTATTATGAAAAAGTTAATAATATTAATAATATATATTTTCTAGAAATAGTTGAACAAAAAACATAATAATAATAATAATAATTATTATTATTATTATTAAATATTTAAGTATAATCTGAAAAAAAGCAAACAGCACATTGTTTTTTTCTGATTTTCTTACTGTTAAAAACTAGTAACACACAATCTCATTATTTTTGATCAGTTTTAGCAAGTAGAATGAAAAGTAATACCATCAGATTTAGTGAATTTCTTTTGCAGTTCCGAAACTTCATTTTGAAAGCCCTGAGACGACTGTAATAATAAACCTATAGAAAATAGTACATATTTTTACCTTTTCTTTATATTGAAAGAAAAGGTGCTAACCTACACTGAAACTCAATAACAATGAAATGGCCATGAAAAAAAAGATCTACTTTTGACATTGTAAAAAATAAACATTGTGTATTTTTCCTCATTTTACAGTGACTGTGTGGATAGTTGCCCTGGCGATTGCTGCTCCCATGTGGTTTGTCCAGAAAGTGGAGGTAAAGAAGCAACATTATAAACAAACTAACATCTACCTAACATTTCCAATTTTGATCCCTACCATCAGTATTGTAAAGACTATTTGTAAAGTAAACAAGCACGCTGACATGCTCTTAATGCGTTTGCACCCTGCGCTTTGGACTTTGCGCATGCATCGTCAAAATAGAGCCCTTTGACTTCAAAAACTTCATTTTCATGCATGACAGCTATAGCCAGAAATAGCAGATGCATCAACTCTCCTATAATTAAATAATGTGCCAGATTAGACCATTGAGTGTTTCAAATGCAATGCCCATTATGTTTTCATTGAGGTAATAATGTCTGCCACTTATCATGATGTTAGTGTTTTTGCTTTATCTTTGTTGTTCTTCCATGTGCAGGTTTCACATTTACGTTAAAGCAATTTTTTTCTTAAACATCTTGAATGTATCAGTCCAATCAAATAATCATTGATGTCATGTTGCTTCCGGCAGTAAATAAACAGTATATCATGTGAATAAAGAACAGCTCTTTTTATCTATTAGTATGGCATGACTGTTTGTCAGTAATTCAGAGCCTTATAATTAATTCAGATAGTTGATGATGAATTGTAAAGATGTTATGAGCAGCATTTTATGTTATTAAATGCTAAAACAAAACAATTAGATTAAATAGTATTTACTAAACAATATTTAGTTGCCTTCCATCTGTAAAATGCTGTTCTTACAGAGCAGGAAAGATGATAACTGAATGAATGACTACATAATACTTTCCTGTTGTTGTTTACCTATCTAGGTGAAATATGACTTCCTATTCGATGTCCACCACACCTGTTGTTTGGAAGTATGGCCAAACCAGTATCAGAGGAGAGTGTACACTACCTGCCTGTGTGTGTTGGTGTTTTTAGCCCCATTGGCGACTATGGCCATCCTGTACTGGAAGATCATGCGAGAGCTCTGGGGAAATCACAAAGTACATGACATCATGTTTCAAACACTCCCGGGATCTGAAATCAACAAGATCACCAGGTTAGTCTTTGGCTATGAACACGGTTTACATTTCTGGTCTATGTGAATATGAGGTTATTATAAACTTCTATAGTGTTGACTGAAAATCATAAAAAATAAACACTCACCAGCCAATTTATGAGGTACACCATGATTCATACCAGTTTGGGGCTCAGTTTATCTTCTGATGATGCAAATTTGATGGCATTAATCATGCATGGTGCTGATGTTTTCATTTGTAATATGTGCTGCTAAACGCTTAATGGTCACAATTTATCCTTTTATTTTTCCACATTTTGAGTTTCACCCTAAAACTTGCATGTACTACTATGATTTGCACAACAGATCCACCTGACCTTTTAAGGACCATCAGTAAGCTGCTCTGTACATGATTATTGTTATATTGTTTATTTATTTACTTATTGTTTAGTGTTATTCTTTACCAAAACTGTAGAGCCAATGCTATGACATTTCGTTCTTTTGTACACCAGTACATTTGAATGACAATAAGTTTGTTAAAGTCAAGTTGTTATTTGAGTTATTGTTCCCTTTTTTGGCCAGACCTGACCATTCTCCCATGACTTCTAGCATCAACAAGGAATTTTCGGAACTATTCTTAGAACAATTTTCTCTCTATTCGGAACAATCTCTGTAATCTTGTTTCTAAAAGTTTCTAAAATACCATTGTGACGGACATCAACAATCATGCTACAAAGTCACATTTTATCCATAATCTGATTCTCTGTTTGAACTGAAACCTTGATGATTTCCACATGCCTAAATGATTGTTTGTGATTAGCTGCTTGTCATATTGGGCAGTTGAACAGGTGTTCCTATTAAAGTGGCCAATCATTTTCTTTTCGGCTTAGTCCCTTTATTAATCCAGGGTCACCACAGCAGAATGAACCACCAACTTATCCGGCACATGTTTAACACAGCGGATGCCCTTCCAGCTGCAACCCATCTCTGAGAAACATCCATACACACTCATACACTACGGACAATGTAGCCTACCCAATTCACCTGTACCGCATGTCTTTGGACTGTGGGGGAAACTGGAGCACCCAGAGGAAACCCATGTGAACGCGGGGAGAACATACAAACTCCACACAGAAACGCCAACTGACCCACTCGAGGCTTGAACCAGCAATCTTCTTGCTGTGAGGCGACAGCACTATGTACTGCGCTACCGTGTCACCCGCCACAGAATTTCAGAAAGTAATTTTTTCACCCTCATTTTGTTTCAAAACTGTATAATCTACACTCACCAGCCACTTTATTAGGTACACCTTACTAGTACTGGGTTGGACCCCCTTTAGCCTTCAGAACTGCCTTAATACTTCATGTCAAATTCAACAAGGTACTGGAAAGATTCCTCAGAGATTTTGGTTCATGATAGCATCACACAGTTTTGTCGGCTGCACGTCCATGATGCGAATCTCCCGTTCCACCTCATCCCAAATGTGCTCTATTGGATTGAGGATCTGGAGACTGTGGAGGCCATTTGAGTTCAGTGAACTCATTGTCATGTTCAAGAAACCAGTCTGAGATGATTCGTACTGAACTGCACCAGCCTGAACTGTTGACACAAGGCAGGATGGGATGGATCCATGCTTTCATGTTGTTGATGCCAAATTCTGACCCTACCATCCGCATGTCACAGCAGAAATCGAGACTCGTCAGACCAGGCAACGTTTTTCCAATCTTCTATTGTCCAATTTTGGTGAGCCTGTGTGAGTTGTAGCCTCAGTTTCCACTTCTTAGCTGACAGGAGTGGCACACGGTGTGGTCTTCTGCTGCTGTTGCCCATCCGCCTTAAGGTTGGTAATGTGCATTCAGAGATGCTCTTCTGCATACTTTGGTTGTATTGAGTGGTTATTGGAGTTACTGTTGCCTTCCTATCAGCTCGAACCAGTCTGGCCATTCTCCTCTGGCAGCAACAAGGCTTTTGTGCCCACAGAACTGCAGTTTACTGGATATTTTCTCTTTTTTTGACCATTCTCTGTGAACTCTAGAGATGGTTGTGCATGAAAATCCCAGTAGATCAGCAGTTTCTGAAATACTCAGACGAGCCTTTCTGGCACCAACAACCATGCCACGTTCAAAGTCACTTAAATCACCTTTCTTCTTCATTCTGATGCTTAATTTAAATTGCAGCAGATCGTCTTGACCATGTCTACATCCCTAAATGCATTGAGTCACTGCCATGTGATTGGCTGATTAGAAATTTGCGTTAACAAGCAGTTGGACAGGTGTACCTAATAAAGTGGCAGGTGAGTGTATTTCTCTGTTCTAAAGATGCAAATATAATGTTTTATGAGAGAGAATATGTTTTAAATAATGCAGTTAAATCATTTCTGAGATATACAGGTCAACCAAAAGTCAACATTTCTCAAAATGTCTTTATTTTCTACAAAAGCAGTCATAAATGTAAATGACAGAACTTTCATTGTTGGGCGAAATATCATTTTATCCCCTCCCTGATTTGTTTTAGGGTTTTGCACTTAAGCATCATTATAAAATAGTCCTATATTATTACATTAATATAGCACAATCTTAAAATACTATACAATAAACAACAGGGGGTCTTTGCTGTGTCTCTGTGCACCAAAGAGATTTAAAAAAGTATGAAGACCCCTGGGCTCAAAGCACAGCATGAAAACCCATGTGATCTGAACCTGATGATTCAGCCAGTATACAACAACAATAAAGACTTTTGTCCACTCATAAAATCTTTTGAGGGGTATATTTGGTGTATTCTTTCAGTGGCAGGTTTGCATAACACAAAGATTGCTGTTCTTTCTGGTAAACTGGTACAAGCACTATTTGATTGACACACTCCTGTATTGTGCTGTTACTGACATGCCTATAACAATAGAAACCCTTTTATCCTCAGGAGGAAGAAGCGCGCTATAAGAATGATGGCCACTGTGGTGCTGCTCTTTGCCGCCTGCTGGGCGCCTTTCCATCTGGTTTCCCTCCTGCTTGACTATGGTAACAAACAACTTTCTTGTGTCCTTCCTTCCTGCCACATTTGTCAATCTCCCCATTTTTTTTTTTCATTTTTTTTTCTCCAGGTAACAAAAACAACATGTTATTCTTTTGTATGTCAGGCAGATGCTGTCCTTTCAGTGCAAATAAACATATTCTCACTTCAGATTCTCTTCTTTTTTTACCCTTTCTTTCTCCTTCACCTTTTATAGAGGTCAACACACTATTTCTGCGAACCATTAGCATTTAATCATTTGCACTATCCTTCCTCTCACTGTTATCTCTATGGCAACAGTTTCGAATTTGGTGTAGTACTTGTTACTTCACACATAGACTTATTTTTACACTTTCAAACATTTCAACAACACAAACATGCATTAATAATATTACATAGTCTCATTTTATGTGCATAATTAATTTCATGTCAGTATATGTTCTGACACCCTCATGTTGTTAAAACTAGGCATGGAACAATAACCGTTTTCAAGGTATACCACGCTTTGGAAAAGCAAAGGTTTTAAAAACGGCAAAATTATTTTCTGCTATACTGTTCCTATGGTTTGTGTTTCTTTGTTTGTTTTTTAGGATAACAGCAGTATCTCCAGCAGAAAAGATATCCAAAGATACCGTTTTAAATTGTTTAAAAAAAAAAAATCTGTGTTTTTAAAACTAACAAAGACAGCAGAAGTCAATGATTTATTTTAATTATTTAGCCTGACATGTTTACTGCTCCAAAATATATGAAATGTTTCTCAAAATAAAATAGATTGTGTTTAAAAGAGAAAAGTTATTTGTTTTTTATCCAGAAATTTAAAAAAGAATATATTTTAGAGCGGTACTCAATACTGTGAAACCGGGATATTTTTATACAAGGTTATCATAACATCAGAATCTTATACCGGCCCATCCCCAGTTAAAACCCATAAGACTTTCTTCCACTCATTTCATAATCTGTTCATTAAGAAAGAAAAAAAATCTATATGACATGAGTGGTTTAATCAGAGTCTCTTGAAGTTATATACAGTTGAAGTTATATTGATTCATTCATTTTCTTTTCAGCTGAGTCCCTTTATTAATCAGCGCGATGCAGTGGCGCAGTAGGTAGTTCTGTCGCCTCACAGCAAGAAGGTCACTGGTTCAAGCCTCGGCTGGGTCAGTTGGTGTTTCTGTGTGGAGTTTGCATGTTCTCCCTGTGTTCGTGTGGGTTTCCTCCAGGTGCTCCGGTTTCCTCCACAGTCCAAAGACATGTGGTATAGGTGACCCGCTACCCTCTACGCCACCGTGTCACCCAGTTGAAGACAAGATTATTAAATTGTAATTATTTTTAAAAATATATCCTAAATAGGCACCACGGTGGATCAGTGGTTGGCAATGTCGCCTCACAGAAAAAAGGTCACTTGTTCCAGTCCCGGCTGGATCAGTTGGCATTTTTGTGTCTGGAGTTTGCATGTTCTCCCCGTGTATGCATGGTTTTCCTCCGGGTGGTCCGGTTTCCCTAACAGTCTAAAGACATGCGCTATAACTAAATTGGCCGTAGTGTATGGGTGTGTGTGAGTATATGGGTGTTTCCCAGTACTGGCTTGCAGCTGAAAGGGCATTTGCTGCGCAAAACATATGCTGGAATAGTTGGCGGTTCATTCTGCTGTTGGCAACCCTTGATGGAAAGAAAGATGGAGTTGAAGAAAATCAAATGAATATTCCAAGTGATGTTTAACAGAGCAGGGACATTTTTTTCACAGCGTTTCCTATTATATTTTTTTCTTCTGGAGAGTCTTATTTCTAGTATCTTGCAAAATAAATAGTACAATATTATATTAGGGCTGGGCGATGAAACATGGATGAAACATATGCTGAATAAGTTGGTGGTTCATTCTGCTGTGGCAACCCCAAATTAATAAAGACTAAGCCAAAAACAAAAATGAATGAATGATTTCACTGACAGGTTTTGTACAGTAAATATGTTCACATATTACATGTCAGAGATTTTTTTAATGAAGGGTGCATTACATGATTTTAGGGAAACACACATTATCTACAATTTATGATTATTTATTTAACATCAAGGTTGAACATATTAAACTAAAACACACACTGGGTCACGTGACTCCACACCCGGTAGGGAAAGAAATTGAAATCATTGTCCTGGAAAAATTAGATCGATTATAGGTTCTGAATGTCAATTTCGATTACTTTTGGATTAATCGCCCAGTCCTATATTATACAGTATACTGTATCATGGCAAAGACAAAATAAATGAATGAATATATATTAGTTATTAAAACTATTATGGTTTATAAAGTGTTGAACAAAAACTTTTCTCCGTTAAACAGCACTTAGGACATTTAAAAAAGAATTAAAATATCGCACGAGCAAATAATTGTCTCCTTAACTGTGTATTTAGATTCAATAAGAGCCAATTAGATTTGTTCCTTAGTGTTAGGCAAAAATTGTAGAGTTTCTGTTTATGTTGTCTGATCAATGTATACATGTGAATTAGGGCTGCACAATTGTGGCTAAAATGAGAATCACCATTTTTTTGCTTAAAATCAAGATCACAATTTTCTCATGATTCTGTAGATGTAAAATAAAAGTTAGCATGAGTAGGCTACTATTGTTGTTATTATTATTATTATTATTATTATTATTATTATTATTATTATTATTATTATTCTCAAACATAAGGTAAAACAATAATAATAATAATATTAGGCCTATACATCTACCGTTGGTTAAAATGCTACATTTTGTTTAGCCTTTGAATGGGGGACTTAAACAGACCTTAAATTAGTCTTTTTAATGAAACTAATAAAAATAATTAATCAAATTAATCTGTTCATCATAAATGCAGTTGTGTTTTTTTAGAAGAACTGAATTAAACCATGCAGGTCATATGGATTTTTTAAATGTCTTTATAAACACTTGGAAGCATTCATCTATATATACATATTTATTTATTTTTTTACATTTTGTGTGGTTTATTATGTGGTCACGCATTTGTGGTAAATGGACCTGCAATGATTTTAATGAATGATGAATCACTGCTTTTCACATCCCTGACCTGGCCACTCTGACCTATAGGAGCTTTACGGAACAAGATTAGTTCTCTCTCTGTCTCTCCTGTAATGTAATTTTCAGCACTCACTCTTTAATGTTATTCTGTCCACTCCAATGTCATGTGCACAACATGTGACGCATTCTCTCTGTTCTTTATCGACTGCAACAAAAGCACTTCAGAAGACAGTATGGCCAATTCTTCCATTTCCAGTGAAATGACATTCATAAGCATTTGCCTGAGACGCAATGTGTAGAGCCTCTCCAGTATGGAAATAAGGTTTAAAGGAGACAATACAAAAGAGCACTAATGTGTCACCTGAGACACTTTTTTCAAAGAATGTACTCAGATCATCCAATCTGAATGTAACAGATGTAAATTTATTTGTTTTCTCCTTTTTTATTATTTCAAAAGCTATTTAGTCATTCATATTGAACTCAGCCTCAGAAAGCAAATCTTATTTCTCCATCAACAAATGATGAAGCAAGTTTTTTCTTTTTTTTCTCAAATTTTTTCACCTTTCTAAAGAGGACAAGATATTGTCCCAAGCACAAAAACTAATTAAAAGCTTGTTTATAAAAACTGAAATTTAGTGTCAGTTTTACAGTCACTTGGTACACCAGTAAGTTCACCCCAAAATTAAATATGCCCCATGTCGTTTTAAATCTTTGAGTTGCTTCTGTTAAACCCAAAAGAAGATATTTTGAACATTCATTTGTTTTCCTTCGGCTTAGCTCCTTATTTATCACGGGTCACCACAGCGGAATGAACCGCCAACTATTCCAAAACGCTTTACGCAGCGGATGAACTTTCAGCCGCAACCCAAAACTGGGAAACACCCATACACTCTCACATTCACACACACACTCATACACAATGGCCAATTTTAGTTCATCCAATTCACCCGGAGGAAACCCACTTGAACACTGGGAGAACATGCAAACTCCACACGGAAATGCCAAATTACCCAGTCAGGATTCAAACCAGCAATCTTGCTGTGAACAGTGCTAACCACTGAGCCACCATGCCGCCCTTATTTTGAACATTTCTATCCTAAATATATTTATAATTTCTATCATAAACATGTCTTATTTTGATTTCTCTTAGTTCGATTTTGACCTTAATCTGATTAAATTAATCAAAAAATCGATGTTTACAAGGTTAACTCTTAATAAGAGTATTGTCTTAATCGCATTAAGATCGAATTATTGGAGTCTATATAAACGTAGTCACTGTGAGTTTGCCATTTTACATGACATTTATTGGCATACTACTGAAAGCAGCAGCAGATAGTTTACCTTTACCTAAAATAAACCGTTTGAAACAGAACTTTAGAACACATCCGAGTGATTCAGCATGTATATTTAATAATGTTAAAGAGGTTTAATATGCATTACTTAGATTATAAAACTTACCATTTCATGACTGAGTGTATATTCTGTGCTTCTGAATGGCTGTATTTAAATTAATGTTGTGTTTCGTCTGGTGAAAACAGCTAAATTGCTGAAAATCTCGTCACGTAGCGTGTTGTTGGGGCACAGGGTTACAATGTAACCTGCTCACCTAATTTTTACGCTTGTAATATTTATATTATTTGCTAACTAATAACTCATGAATCTGCGTCTCAATCTCTGCGTCCCGGAGGTCGCATTTCGGTCACGGACGCATGCTTTGAGAGCCTTTCTGAATGGATGAAATACGTTTTCCATCAAGGCAACTCAGGGTGCTGTAATATAATTGGCTAAACTGGCATTGGGCGGGTTAAAATAACCAAAAAAAGACAGCGTTCCGGCACGGGAAACACATTTTCAAAGAAGAATAACTGACTTCATATTGCAGTCTTGCGCATAAGTCTAATTTGCATTTTTGGATGGAAACATAGCTAATGACGATCAAAGAACAACATTGTTCACAATCAATTAAATAGTGTTAATTAGGGCTGTGTGATTTGGGAAAATATCTAATTGCATTTTTTTTTGACAGATATTGCGATTGTGATTTGATCTGCAATTTAATTTTGTAGTCAAGCTTCAGCTCAATACCCTGTATCATAGCTTCTTACTGCTAAAATGCAGTGAGTGTTAGTTAAAAAAAGAAACTGAAAAGATATTAACTTCTACATTAATTCAGATTTGTTTTTAAATATTCAGAAACTGAACTCATTTTTCTCTAGAGCAAACAGTTAGCACACATACAATTACTTTAATGAAGAAATTTAGAAATGTGTTTAGAAATCTTCTCTCCATTAAACAGAAACTGGGGAAAAAATTAACAGTGGGCTAATAATTCTGGCTTCAACTGTATATTCCATATCGCAACCTCTTGCTAATTGGAACTTTTCAGTCGCGATTGTGATTCGATTTCGATTAATTGTACAGCCCTACTGTTAATGTTGTGTTGAAGTCATACATACATGTGATTACGTCAATAAAATGTATTCACCTCTAAATTAGTTCCAAACGTTTCTGAGTTTCTTTTTTTCTGTTGAACATAAAATAAGCAATTTTGAAGAAAGCTGAAAATTATTGGCATAGTAGGAAACTATGTAGTAGAAAATACTATGGATCCAACATTCTTCAAAATATCTTCCTTAGTGTTCAACAGAAGAAAGTAAAGGGGAGTAAATAATGTCAGAATTGGTCAGAATGTCAGAAAATCTCTTAATTCAATGTTTCCCAACCCTGTTCCTGAAGGCACACCAACAGTACACATTTTCAAGCTCTCCCTAATCCAACACACATGAATCAACTCACCAGAACATTAGAAGAGACTCCAAAACCTGAAGTGAATGAGTGAGATAAGGGAGACATCCAAAATATGTTCTGTTGGTGTGCCTCCAGGAACAGGGTTGGGAAACACTGTCTTAATTAATCAATAATCATTCCTAAACAACACTTTTAGAACTGTACCTTGCATGTGTCTTCTCTAAACACAGGTCAACTGGACATTGATCTTGATGAAGAGTTTCTTCTGGTCAGCGTGGTTCAGATCCTAGGATTCAGCAATTCGGTATGCAACCCGCTGATTTATGCTGCGCTCAACACCACCTTCAAGAGGGACCTGCTGGCTCTGCTCACCCGAGGCTGGAGATTCCACATCAGAGGTTGCTGCAGTAACTCATGTTCTTGTTGGTCCTGGAGGAGTCATAAACGTGTGGGCATCTCCACAGTGGATTCAAATGAACCCAGACGAGACCTGGAGACCACATATAGACAGAGAGGAATCAGATCATGGAGTAAACCAGCATGGGAGGCTGAACCAGAGAGACCTACCTCAAACATATTTCCCCCAATGAACCTTCTTAGTGCCATCAAGCCCAAAAAGACTTCCGGTACTATGTTATTGAGCATTATTGACCCTCCACACACAGACAGCACATCGGGATCTGACCAGCCTCTCACAGGGATGCTGGGAAAGTGAATTTCAACCAAATTAAATCTTGAACTTGCTAACTTTGAGGAAGACAAGGGCTCTTCAAGCCATCTCAGACTCACAACTACAGTATTATTGATTTATTTTTGTATTAGGGCTGGGTTTGTCAAATAAACTTTTTCAATTTTATGTTCATTAAACAATGCTGATTCTTAAAGAAATGCTTCACCCAAAAACAAGCAATCTCTGGTAATTTGCTGCCCTCCAGGCCATCCATATGAAGGCAATAAGTGACCTTTTTTTTATTCTTCAGTAGAACATTTAAGATTTTTAGCTGAAGGTGATTCATAAAATGGAAGAGAATTGCTACTGGCACTTTGAGTGGAGAGAAAAAAAACAAACAAGCAAAAAAATTAAATAATAAATTAGTATCCATGGTTCTTAACAATAGGTTGAGGTCCTATGAAATAATCTGGTAGCAATTACATTGACGGTTTAATCAGACTTAAAAGCCTTCATGTAAACACTTTATCTAATTAAGTTTGATCGAATTCAATAAATTTTTTAAATCCCACATGGCATACATAAGACCAGGAGCGTCGTTACACCCCATTTCCTATTTGCTTTGAGATACCATTTACTTTTATGCACGTCTATTTATTAACCTCTTGAGGCCCAAGGTGTTTTTTTACATGCATTTTTTATTTCTCTTTGCTATTTGGGCTTATTAGAACTTAATTAGAATAAAAATCCAAGTATCCTCTTTTGATATGATGTACTTTTAGAGAAAAATGATGTCCATATATGTGGACTCATGGTCTGAATTTACATAAAACACTTGTTCCTGAATTTGATTTGACTATCAGATAGTAAAAACATTTTTTTCTCCATTTTGGACAGTTAAAATAGTGTTTGGGACATTTCATATGCTGCAAAACAGTTGCAGAATGACACTGTATGTCTGTAACAAAATATAAAACATTTAATGTATTTTAAATAGCCACTCAAGAGCTAAAATGTGCTGACCACGTGTGTGGACACTCAAGCCATAGGAGGTTAAGAGTGCTAATCACTGCAATCGAACCAACGCCGATGAAAGCAATGTATTCATCAAAAAGCAAACTAATCATGTGCACAGAAAAAAAAACCATACCAATACCGTTTTGCCGCTCTTTTCACTTCACACATATCACCTAACCTCAGTACAAGCAGGAACAATGAGGGGCGAAATGACATTCATTATCCTAGCGTTACTGGAGGAAATAAACAGGCTAAATGAAAAAAAAAAACGTAACAACTTCCCGAATTGCAGCATATCATCTTTTATATAATCTGGACGATTACATAAAGGATGATATGCTGCAATTCGGGAAGCTGCAATGCTGAACTGAGCAAAGACAACAATTACCTCAGCAAAAAATTAGCTCTAATGAGCAATTTGCTAAATGCACTCACCATATTATACATTCACAGTATATGCAAATGGTTGGTTTGCTGTGTTGTGTTTTGTTTTTTTAATCTGAAAAGAAATTGACCGTCTGAATCTGAATCATTACTGAGCCAAATTGAATCGATTGATTCGCCAGTTTATGAATCTAATCGTCAAATTTCAAACTCAAGTCCCAGCTGTTTTCAATAATGGCTCGGATTCAACAAACAAAGAGAAAGTTA